>NW_017728909.1:2097863-2117924 GCF_001723895.1 Crocodylus porosus | reverse complement strand
GTCTGGGACAGACATTGCATAAACTGGTTTGACACAAATCAGTTAAGTCTGATACTTCAGTCAACAAGGTTTATCTTAAACCAGTTTTGGCCATTTTGAAACTGTTTTATGCGCACTGAACCTTTGTTCTGTTACAGGTTTAAATCAGTTTCTGATCACTTTAAACTGGTTTATGTGGAATGTCTGTCCCTAGCCAAAGAGCTTGTAATATAAATGACAATAAAAGAGAGATCTGATTTCCAGCAAATCCATCCCTCTCCCCTCCGCCCCCCTACATGCTGTTGGAACGTCTGATGCTCAGAGAGGTTAACAGGTTTATTCAAGATTGTGCAGTAAATGGGTTGCAGATCCTTGAAATGAATCCAGAAGTCTCTTCTCTCATAATGACTTCTTGATAAAACCCCTTTTGCTTTAGAGTTGGCTCCATTACCCCACTCCTAATTTTGCAGATTCCTTTAGATGGGATTTTTTTTTTTAAAGAAATTGTGTCCTTTTGGAGAAGATCAAGGAAGTGTGTTATGAAAGTCTTCAATATAGCATGCAGAGCAAAAGGTAGAATTTGTGTAAGTTGCGCCTGTTAGAAAGCTGAAAATCTGTTACAGATTGCAATCCTGCCCTTTCTGTGTTACTAGCACCTGAATTGGCAACAATCAGTAAAGATAGATTCTTTCTCTTAAAAAGCAGTCCAGTGTTAGTAGATTTCTGCCATTTTAACTGTCCCCAAACCTTTTTTGCTCTGGATGGCAGCCATTAAAATAGGAACATTTCTGCCGTTCATTCTTGATGGAAGTAAGGACACCTGATTCCTCTTATGTTAGCCTTCATATTTAGTTCAGATTTAGTTGCTTTAATGCTGAAAGCTGCATTTGGTTTTGAAATAAGTAGATGTCAGTTAGTTTACTGGATATCATGTGAATGTTAGGTGATTTGCTTTTGAAAACAGCTGACTTGCTTAGTGGAACAAACAATTCTGAGAACTAGCTACAAGCCACAAAAAGAGACCTCTCTGTCACAGATAGATATAGGGCAGTATCCAATTTTTGTGTCCCCTCAGATGAGGGAAAGGGAACAGAGAGAAACTCTTCCTTTCCATTTAGTAAAGTGGCCAAATCATTGTTTGGAACGATCAGGTGTACTGGATGCAGTTGGTATTGAGATGAGTTTGTGTCATAGTCAGTGAGGTTAATCCAAGGAACGATTATTGCCAATTGAAAACTTTTTCACAATTTATTTAAGGGAAATTAAAAACATTCCCACCACAAGGGGTAAAGGCTGTTCTGAAAATGTGCAGTGCAAAGGTACCATTTTTCTTACTGTTTATCTTAGAGAGAAATGGTGGGATCCCTGAAAGAGTGCAGCTTGAATTTAAAACAAAATTCAACATTTTAAACAACTTAAAATTCAAAATTCAATTTAAAATCAAGTTGAGTCTTAACTCCAAAAAGTCACTTAGATTGAAATGTAACTTATTTCCATTTGTAAAATTTTCTCTGTAGAAAACTGCTCTTATATAGTTAATTACTGATTAATGTAATCTTTGCTTTTTTCCTATCCTAGATACTTATGCATTATCCCATTATCGTATCTGTGAGTTCAGTCTTCAATGTATTGATCCTAACAACACTCTCTAGATAGGGAAATACAGTAAAAGTCATTATGATGAACCCCTGTGGGACTAGGGGAAAAGTTCATTAATAGAGAATGTTTGCTGTAATAGGTCTAGTTGATTTGCTGCATCATAATAACGAAAAAAAAATCAATTCCTGCTCTTGGGATGTTAGAAATGGGGAACTTCTTGTAAGTAGAATTTGCTATAATGACATTGTACTGTACCATCATCACCATTTTAGAGGCCTCAGAAAATCTGTAAATGAGAAAAGTGGAAGAGGGGGTGCAGAGAAAAGGGAGTAACAGAGATTAAGTTCCCCTAACCTGGGGTTGGCAATTATTTGGGCTGAAGGTCCACTTAAGGAGTTTTGGTGAGCTGTTGCAGTTGGTGGGGTGGTGCTGATCTGGCCCACGACAGCTCACCAAAATTCCCTAAGTCGCCCCCTCATGCAAATAAGTGCCCACCCCTGCACCATTTCCTGCTTCTGCTTTTTCATTGTTTAAACCTTTGTTCCTTGAATTAGCTTAATAGATTCAGGTTTTTATGAAAACAAGGCGATTTTTATGGTATTACCTAGAGTCAGGAAAATGCATAGATGTGTCATTTTGTAAGATTCCCTGCAAGGTGCTTGCTCTGCACCTCTTCTGTTGTTTCAGGGCAGGGTCTTTTATTTGCGGATTGCCAAGCATTCAGGAATGTTCTAAATAATATAATTTTTGTTATTTGAAATTAGTGTTGCCCCAAAGAAATTGTGGACTGCTAAATTCTTCTGGTGATTTAAGGTGTTACAAACCCAGGTTGTCTGAAGTGCTGTGTCAGGAAATAATGTTCCTAATTGGTTTACTTTTTTATCTATCCCTTTTTTCTCTTATATTTTAGCTAATGAACTTTTTTATCGTTGTCAGAAAATATAGTTTTAAAAATGTCTAGCTAGGGCTTAAGCTTGTAAGTAATCTATGTGATCTTAAAAATCTGGGTAAGATTTTTATAGCTGATTATGCCAGTGGTTCTCAAACTTTAATATGGACTGCCTAAAAGCGTACTCCTAGGAACATTTTTACAAATCTGGAGGCTATTGCTTCTCTGTGCTAACTCTAAAGTTTGCTTGTATAAAAAGTAGTACTAGGACAATATCAGGGTGAAAAACCATTTTTATAGTTTAATTTTATCTCTGACATTTTGTATCTCCATTTTTCTTCCTGGTGTAAGACTTTGCATACTTGAATCTTGCGTAGTTGCCAACAGCTCCCGTTGCTTTAATCTATGCATATAGTTTCATAGTTTGTTTCTGTTTTCCTGTTTACTTGCTACCTTTTCAGGTTTGGCATAATCTATAAACTTGGTCCTGTTTGAACTTTTAGCTAAGATGCCCCCCCTTACTTAGTTATTTGTTTTAGTAAAGCATTTATAGTGAATGCATTTTTATGAATTGGAAATCTTGGACATTTCCTGCCAAAGTTTTTTTTTTTACTTTGTCCTTCCTTGAAACTTCATAGAAATGTTGCTACTACAGTAGTCCAACAGAAGTTTTGTACATCTGTAGCACTTTGCATTGCTCAGTATGTCTATAAAGTGCTATTTGAGAACTCTGGATGTAAGTGGGACCATGCTAGATATAACATGTCATTAAATGTAACTTGTTTCTCTTTTTAGGATACAGAACCAATATTTGAAGAGGAGTCTAAACCAATTTATTGTCAGAACTGCCAAAGTATTTCCTTCTGTGCATTTACCCAGAGATCTCTTTTGGTAGTATGCTCAAAGTACTGGAGGGTAAGGAAAACCAGTTAATTGAAAGTTGGCTTCTTTCAATAGAAGCTGGTTTGTTTTAAGTAGTCAGTGAAGTGTTTACAAAAATGAAGCTTGGAAAAGTCTGTTTTTAAATCAATTAGCATTCTCAATTCATTGTGTGTTTAATTTTTTAGAAGTTTATTGGCTCGCTGCATTGACAATGCTGCTTTGTGGTTTGAACATTAAATAAAAATCCTTTGATGGATAGTCATTATGGCTACCTTGTATGGCACTGAAATATGCAAAATAGTTCTATGCCTTATTTATAAAGTTTGTAATCATGTTTCTTGTTACATTTCATAGACATTTTAACTTTTATAATACTTTTCTTGACTCTTATGAAAATACATGTGCTAAATATCTTCAGTAAATTCTGCTGTAAGCTAAGTTACTTTAATGCACCTTAGACACAGAGGTATTTAGAAAATTAAATGAACCCCTATCCAGATATGTAAAAAAAAATAATGGTGAACTCATGGGAAACTTAGTTTTTGTATAAATTTGTTTCTTCCTAGGTGTTTGATGCTGGAGATTATTCTCTGTTATGTTCAGTTCCCAGTGAGAATGGACAGACCTGGGCTGGCGGTGACTTTGTATCGGCCGATAAAGTAATCATATGGACAGAAGATGGCCAAAGTTTTATTTACAAACTACCAGCCAGGTATTCAGTACTTGAAATAATGGATCACAGGTGGGCTTTGGAGTAAACTTAATTGACATGGAATAAGAGTAAAATGGTGACTCTATTTGGCTTATAAAAAATGTTGTAGAAGAAATAATGCAATGAAAATCTTTCAAAATATGTACCCTCAAAATGTATTCTTATGTTTTGGTACATGGAAACAATGTGTTGGACTGAGTTTCTTATTTTTCCAACTTTACCACAATCCTTTAATTATTGTAGTCACCAGAGAATGTATAATTTTAGGAGTCATCTTTTTCTCTTGCCTATATGAAACAAATCAGAAGCATGGAGGTGAGAAGTAGCATTTTGTGCTAGGTTATAGTTTCATAGTAGCTAGGGTCAGGAGGGACCTGAACAGATCACCTAGCCTGACCCCCTGCGACAGGCAGGAATGAATGCTGGGTTCACAAGACCCCAGACAGGTGATCATCTAACCTCTTTTTGAATTTGCCCAAGGTAGGGGCGAGGACCACTTCCCTAAGAAGTTTGTTCCAGATTCTGGCCACCCTAACTGTAAAATATTGCCTTCTGATCTCTAACCTAAACCTATTCTCCATCAGCTTATTACTATTGTTCCTCATCACCCCAGGTGGTGCTGGGGAGAATAGGGCTCTCCCTATTTGCTGATGACCTCCTCTGATGAGTTTGTAGGCAGCCACCAGGTCCCCCCTCACCCTCTCTTGCTGAGGCTGAACAGGTTTAGGTCCCTCAGTCTCTCTTCATAGGGCTTGTCCTGCTGCCCTCTCACCAAGTCGCTGATGAAGATGTTAAACAGTGCAGGCCCGAGGACTAAGCCCTGGGGGACCCTACTGCTCACATCTCGCCAGACTGAGTACGACCCGTCCACTACTACTCTCTGGGTGTGCCCCATCAGCCAGTTTTTTACCCATCCAACTGTGTAGGCATCAGTGCCACAGTCACTTAATTTATTAATGAGAACTGGGTGAGAGCCAGTGTCAAAGGCCTTCTTAAAGTCTAGAAAGACTGTCCACGGCGACACCATCATCCAAGCCATAGTTACCTGGTCATAAAAGGCAACCAGGTTGGTCAGGCAGGACCTGCCTTTGATGAACCCATGCTGGTTGCCCCTGAGCATGATCCTCCCCTGCTGGCGCCCCCTTCCTCCCCCCACCCCAGATGTGCTCCTTGATGATTTTCTCCAAGATCTTCCCGAGGACCGAGTTGAGGCTTACAGACCTGTAGTTACTTGGGTCCTCCTTCCTCCCTTTCTTAAAAATGGGGACCACATTAGCTAGTTTCCAATCCCCTGGCACCTGGCCAGATGACCTCGAATGCTCATACAGCTGGGCCAAGCCATTTGAAATAGTTACTATAACTTTTTGCAATTATATAAATTTTGAAGAGTAGCTGTCTCTTAATGTGTAAGCTCTGTTTAATTTTAACATGAATATTCTGCATTCAGAATATAACATAAGGATCTAAAAACTCCTTGGGAGAATTGGAAGTGTTGGTTTTAAATCTTTAAAACTCTGATGGCTTTAGATCTTGTTACCTGACAAATCTCTTTTATTTTCATCAACATGTGCTATCACAGTTAAGTTCAGCAGAAGGATTTGAGAGCAGATCCCTCAGTATAAATGGGAGAGAGCTCCTGCAGTGTGTCGTAAGTCAAGAAGTCCCTGGTTTTGCTGCTTGTTGCCTCTCCATGGTCCACTGAAGGCTATATTTTTAATCTTCCAACCATACTACAAAACCAGTCCTCCTTTCTTTTTCTTTTAAAGAGGAGTAGTTGAGAGGAGGAGATAAATGGACCTGAATTAATTTATGGAATTTTTCCATCGCTTTCATTCATCTCAGTATTATGTGAATTCTAGTTTGTGGAATGTAAGCCAAGAGGACTTACTGTTAAGAGCAATAAATAACAAATAAAAAAAAAATAAAGAGACAGTGGTTTGTTTGTTTGTTTTAAAGTAAAAAGAATCTAGCAAATGCTGCATTTTAAACAGTGGTATAATAATAGAACTCAATTTCAGGATGTTAAATGTGGCGTATGATTTAGTTCACTTGTTTGTTTTTATATAGTTGCCTACCAGCTAGTGATTCATTTCGCAGTGATGTTGGCAAAGCTGTTGAAAACTTAATTCCTCCTTTGCTGTACAGTGTATTGGACAGAGCAAATAAGCAGGTAAAAACAAATTCCTTGAAGCTTTTCCGTGCTCTGTGGTTTAACTGTTATGAAATTTCTAATGGTTTTGAGCAAGTTATCTCTTTCCTTTCCCTCCACTTGGCTTTCTTAGTTTCAGGCCAATACCTTTTCAAGAACTCCTGCACTGTATGTGTATTTCCATAGTCTCATCTTTCTTCAGAGTAGTTTTTGAATGACAGCTAGGTTTCCTTTGAAAGGTATTATGCTTTGCAACTTCTACATATTATGCTTACAATTTTGAATAGTCACCACTGAGATTATGCCTAAACGGGGAGCTGAGGTCTTGATGCATCTGTTACAGATAGATGTCTTTAAAGACCTGTCCCTCCTTGGTGAGTGCCTTTTTCATTAGGTTATAGTTATACTCCCTATTCTTCCTGCTTTCTGGCCCTGAATTTTTTTGTGCATAGTGATACAACTTCAGCTGGTGGAACAGTACTTCTCACCCTAAATAGTCTATGAATTAGTGGTTATAGTGCTTGTAGAGGTGAAAGATAGGGGTTTCAGTTCATTAATGCCAAGAA
Source organism: Crocodylus porosus (assembly GCF_001723895.1). Classification (NCBI taxonomy): domain Eukaryota; kingdom Metazoa; phylum Chordata; order Crocodylia; family Crocodylidae; genus Crocodylus; species Crocodylus porosus. The sequence continues at coordinate 2,111,148 of NW_017728909.1, read as the reverse complement.
AAATTGAATCCAAGTTTCCTATTTCTTGTGTGAATGCCCCAATTAAAGGCAATTGTATAAAGGTGACCTGGTCTTTTACTACTACTTCCTTCTCCAGGGCCCTGTTTTATAAGAAAGCATCCCAAACCACTTTGATTTTCTCAGTGTATGTTAGACATCAGAGGATATGGGTAAAGAAATATGTGGTTTCTGGATCCTCATCGGGATAGGTGAGGAACTAAATGATGAACTTCTTGAAGTGGGACAGTTCAGGACATGAGATGAAGCACAACCTTAGATACCTGGAGGTCACTAAAATCAAACTGGGAAGTGCCTAATAAGTTTATATTCCTCTAAAGCGGTGGTTCTCAACTTTTTTTTTTTAAATGCTGCATCCCTCATTACGCTTGAAGCATCCCTTGGAAAATGCCATCTCTTTTATTTTTTTATTCAGTTTTTGCCTACAGAAAAATAGTACAGCAGTTGCAAAGGACTCAGAGGGTATCTATACACGTGCCTTGGGGTTGGAGGGGCGCTTTTAATTAGAGTGGCTTTGAGAGCTTCTCTAATTAAAGCATCCACAGCATCATGTGTATTCAGCATTCCATGCTTCAAAGTGGCAGCAGGGACGCTTTAATTAAAGTGGTGGGGACGCTGTGACATGGAGGCTGTTGGAGCATGCTAATTACCATGCTTCGGTAGACTTGTAGCATAGCTCTGTCATATGTACAGGTGCCAAGAAAGACCATAACAGGTCAAAATATTTTTAACACTGTGGATTCCCTATTTGTAATCTCTGGGTTTATCTTGAGAATCATGTTTGCACACCTAATAGTGCTAATATTGCATGGTACTCTGTGGCACCCTTGAAATGATCTCATGGCACTCTTGCTTGCCCTGGTACCCTGGTTGAGAATCACTGCCCTAAAGTTAGACAGCTGCTTAATGGGAGCTATTTCCATGGACATTTTGGATTGTTTATTGGATTTAAGCCCAAATACATTAACTTGCTCTTGTATAACTTGACCTTGATATATTTGGTGCTACAAAGAAGTGAGAAACTTTAAAAAAAAAATGTATAAATTAATATATTTGTTTACCTTACAAATGATTTTGTACCAAGATGGTTACAAAAATAAATTTAGTTTTAATTTAATCATTATGTGTGCTCTACATTTGGAGAGTGAAGCCTACATTGTACACAGACAGCAAATACAGCGTGTTTCTAATCACATTTGTTTCTTAAACTGTATGTCACACCTTCAGTTCTCTTTTGCAGTTAAAATAAATATTTTAACATTTATTCCTCATATATGGCACATCTGTAATGTGTTCTGCAGGTTGATTATGGTTTTTTCTGGGCATTTTATTCTCCAATTCCTGTTTTTTCACAGCAAGATCAGTTGAGTAGACTATGAGAGGAAAGGCTATTGTTAAGGCTAGGCACCTGTTACACACATATAAAAACGTTATCATGTTTCTTTTATTTTACAGTTACTAATTTGTCCTCCTGTCACTCGGTTCTTCTATGGACGCAGAGAATGTTTCCATAAACTTCTAATCCAAGGAGACTCTTCAGGGAGACTGTGTATTTGGAGTGTGCCAAATACACTTGAGCAACAAGACATTGCTGAAGGTGATTTGCTATCTAAATCTTATCAACTAGCTTCCTCTAAATCAGGGGTGTCCAAACTGTGGTATGCGTACCCTGGGGGTAAGCAAGACATCAGCCCCCACCATTGGCAGCAGTCGTGGCCTGCGCAGGCATAGCCGCCTGATGGCCAGTTCTGGGAGCTGCACATGGCGGTAAGGAGTGGAGCCCTGTTAGTCTACCTCTATTGCGCAGGGCTCCCCGCAGCCCATGCACAGCTCCCTAGACTTGTGCATCACTGGGGGGAAGCCCTGCACGTTGGAGCCGGCAGCAGGGCCAGGCTCCCTGCCATCATGTGCAACCCCCAGGACTCTATTGGAAGTGGCAGTGAGCCCCACTCCCTGCTTCCTGACAGAGTCCTGGAAGCTGCATGTGAGCCCCATGCAATAGAGGCAGGGTCTGGCTCCGCTTCTTGCTGCCACATGCAGCTTCCAGAACTGCTTAGAGCTGTGTGCTTCCAGGCGCCTGCGTCTGCATGGGCCATGAGAACCTTGAAGGCACGCTGCCTGCCGCTGCTGCCACTCATGCAAAGGGCTGTGTGCCCTGGGGGGGCATGTGGGGAGGTCCCATACCCTGCCCATAACCCCCAACATATACACACACACCCACATCTCTCAACATACCCTACACCACACATTTCCTCCACAAACCCCTCACACACAATATACAAGAGTAAGACTATTTTTGAACTATTATGCTATCACCTCATATATATATACACACACACACACACTACAAAAATACACATAAATCAGGACAAAAATATTTTTTTAAATAAATTTAAAATATTATAGTAGATGTTTAACTTTTAGTATATGATTTTGTTTTTCTCCAGTTCCAAGGTGGCAACCCGCCCCCTCCTCCCCCCTTCCCCAACGAATACTTGCAGGGGCAAGGGGAGGGACTTTTGGTGATAAAGGTTAGGGGCAGGACTTCCAGTCCCAAGATGGCAACCAGGGGGCAGAATACCTGTGAAGGGGTGGGGCTACCCTTGCAGCCCTTGGCAGATTATTAAAACTTAAACAGCCCTGCAGCCAAAATAATTGCTCATACCTGCCCTAATAAAACCACTCCTTTCTTTTACACTTTCTGGCTTACCATACTTCTCTCACCAAAGTATATCTAGAAAGAGCTCTAGAGGCCTCCTCTGCCTGCCAGCTATGCTAGGGGCTTTTCTGCAGCCTCTGATTGTCAGATGTCTTCAGGTGGTAGACCTATGTTGGGAATTACAGTTCTCCCTGGCCAACATAAGGAGAGTCAGCTAAGAAAGTGGGTCCCAGGATGGTGATGAAATGTAGGTGAGGGGCCACAGATGCCACTCCAGCTCTGCCTCCAGAGGCAGGAAGTAGGTCGGTGGGCTGGCCTTGATAAGTAGACTGAAGCAGCTTTAGAACTTCTACTTCCTACTATACCGGCTTTTCCCATGTCTCTTCCTCTTTTTGCATTGTTGAAACATCTGACAGCATCTCATCTGTCTGCTGCTTCCCATATGGTCCTGGGTGAAAAGCAGCCAGAGTCTCCAGGCTCTCCCTTCCTCCTTTGTACTATGAAGCAGTGGGGAGAGGGGTGTGTGTAGGTGGGAACAGAAGGAGGTCTCTGGCAGCTTAGAAGTTGGCCATCTACATGTTCTAGATTTCCCTTCTCTCTGCTGCCACTGTTTGTTACTTTTGTTGCGGTTTCAGGCAAGCACCATTGAGCATCTTTTGTGTCATCTCTTATGTGCAGAAGGAGAAAAGATTATGCAAGTTACTCACAGTTCTGTTAAAAAGTTTTTCTTTCAGTCATGCCTACAAAAACATAATTTATAGTTAGAGAAATATGTTGTTTAATAATTTAAATTATCATATCAATTATCATATCAATTTTAAGTAGTTTTTTTAATAAAGAAAAATTAATATAAATAAAAAATACTGTTTTTTTTAAAATACCCAGCTGACCCACAGTGTTTATCAGGAGAGTTTTGAAGCTATTAACTGGGTCTGTTTCACAAATTTAAGTTACGTTAATTATTGCTGCTGAAGTGATTTTCTCTTTTTGTTTAAATTGGACACATTATTTTTCAGTTCTTCTACCACCCTGTTTAGTGTTTGTATGTGTGTTTATGGCTGTATTTTTGTGGTGGGTAAATTAATCCCACTATCTACTTTGTATTTAATACATGGGATGATGTTAGTGTTAGTATTGAGAGAGGGGATTTGGAATCTTATCAAGGAAGCTGCTGAAAAAGAAAATAATCTTATTTTTTATAACTTTTTTTTTAAAACAGGGTTGCAAATGACAGTTTCAACTTCCTTGCAAGAAGCTTTTAATAAACTCACTCCTCATCCTGCTGGAATTATTGATCAATTGAGTTTAATACCAAACAGCAGTGAACCACTCAAAGTTACAGCTAGTGTATATATTCCAGCACATGGACGCCTGGTTTGTGGTCGTGAAGATGGAAGCATTATTATTGTGCCAGCAACACAAACTGCTATAGTTCAGCTTCTTCAAGGAGAGCACATGCTCAGGAGAGGTATGCAAACAAATATTAGACATGCAAAGATGATCATCTTCAAGCTACACAGATATACGAAAGACTCTCAGGAGACCAGCACTTTTCAGCACCAAGTCCTCTTACAAATCTGTTTCTAGAATAGGGGTGGAAAAGAAAAGGAACCTTGGTGATTCCCAAATTCTTTTATCTTCAGGGAAGTCTGCTATGTAGCTTAAATAGTCTATTTAGGAGAATCATAGCGTTGGGACCTCAAGCCTCATCTGATCTAACTTCCTTCACAAATTCATGAATGCTATTCCTAAAATATGCTAAAGTATAAACTTGTGTATACTAAAACATACTAACTAGGTACTGGCTTCCATCTTTGTGCTCTAAAGAAAAGTACGGAGGTTTGAGAATCCTTCCCATCTCTAATGTCCTTGTGCAGATGCAGCCGGCAAGCACAGTTGAGCACTGGGACTCCAAGATGCATGTGGAGATTAGAGAAGACACCTTAATGCACTGGTGAACAGACATGCCTGGGAAAATCTGCCACATCCCTCACAAGTCTGCTTGACCTACAAGTGGGGGATGTATGAGGAAAAATTCTGTTCTGGAGCACAACTACTGAATACAGTCTGCCTAGGAAGTCAGCGTATTAACACCATTTGGGCCTTGATCTTACCTAATGCTGTTGTGCTTTAGAATTTTGGAACAAATTATTATTGTTTTTAAAAGGGATGCACTGATAGAGATTTTTTGGGCTAATACCGATGGCCAATATTTAACAGGCCTTATCAGCTGATACAGATCTGATTGCTGATATGTGGCCTGGCAGCATGGCGAGCAGCATCCGGCTGGTAAGTCTGTTGTGGGGGAAGGTGTGGGTGGGGCAATGGAGGCCTCTGCAGTAAGGGAGGGAGTGGGGCTCGGGCAGGGGCAGGTGCTGCACAGCTTAGGTGGGATGGAGGCACAGCTCATCTGGGGATGTGGGGGGGGATGGTTCCTGCCACTGCACACACCCCAGGAGGGCATGGGGGGGGTGTGCCCCCCTTTCCCAGATCTGCGCATGGGGGGAGGGCGGGTGCCGCTGTGGGGTGGGGCCAGGGGCGACACCGGGCTCTTCCTGCTGGGGGGAGCTGGGCCAGGCTGTATTCGGGCTGGGCAGTAGCAGTGCTGCTATGGGGGGTGGGGGTTTACAGTGAATTTTGGGGTGGTTACAGCCCACCCCATAGCCCCCCTCCCAGCACCACCGCTGCCTTCCCAAGTGCAGCCCCAGCCCAACTCCCGCACTGGGAGGAGCCTGGCACTGCCCCCAGCCCCCAGTGGCAGCCTGCCCGTACCCCACTCACAGATCTAGGGGGCACATGCCCCCTCCCCCATGCTGTCCTGGGATGTGTGTGGCAGCAGGAGCTGGCCCCCTCCCTCCCTGAGTCCTCCGGATGAGCCGCTCACAGATCTACCCCAAGTCCTGTCCCATCCCAGCTGTGCAGTGCCAGCCCCACTCCCTCCCTCCCTCACTGTGGGAGGCTTGGTCTGCCCCCCCATGCCCCTTCCTTTAAAGATCCCATTAAAATCCCGTGGTTCCATGAGCTGGATCTAGCCCACAGGCCACATGTTGCTGATCCCTGACCCAGACAAAATAGCCAAAGGACAACTGACCTCTCTAGCCAAAGTGAAGTGGGAAAAATGGAGCCTCATTCATCTTATAAGAAACCACGTGGAACAGGCCAAAAGATCCTCTTTTAAAAAGTCCAAAATAAGGTTAAAAAAAAAGAAAGGGGAAAAAAATCAGGTGCTAAGAGCACCTATAAGCTAAAAATGCAGTCTGATGAGATTACAGCTTTATTTGAAGCCAAGACAGTTACAAGGAACTAAGGGGTTGGGAAGTGTGGATACCCTTTATACCCTCAGTATGAACAACTAGAAGAAACAGGGAGCATACATCCGACATAGGTACCACTAAGGCAAAATGTTCTCAAAGCTCACACAGGTACAGTGCAATGGGCATCTGGATAAGCATTCTAAGGACAAAATAAAGGTATAAACATCAGGGACAACTAAAAAAACCCACTTTTTTAAAACCCTCTTTTTGCAGATTCATCAGCTGTATAAAATACATAAAGCACAGGCAAGTAGTACGCTGACCTTTTTGCAAATATGATCATAAACCAACTTTTTCATTTACCTACACTTGTAAGTATTAAAAACTAGAGGTGCACCAATACATTGGTCCTATATCATTGGCACCAATAAAAGAAAAATTGACCTTATCGGTAATCAGCTGTTTTAGGCTGATGTGGCTGATAATGTCAGCAATAAATGCCACATGCATGTGCGCAGCTGCAGCTTAGCATGCAGGCGGCCAGGAGAGCAGCCCAGCAGCATGGAAAGCAGTGTCCAGCTGGCAAGTCTGCTGTGGGGGAAGGGGCATGGAGGAGCAGATCAAGGCTGTCGCGGTGAGGGAGGGGCTGGGACTGGAGCAGGTGCTGCCCAGCTGGGACGGGCATGGGATGGAGCCACAGCTTGCCCAAGAGGCGGCTCCCGCCACTGTGCATAACCCGGGAGGACATGGAGAGTAGATGACTTGTGCTTCCAGATCTGCATGGGGTGAGGCAGGCTGCCACTGCAGGCTGGGGCTGGAGCCCTGCTGGGCTCCTCCTGATGGGGGTTGAGCTGGGCTGTTTTCGGGGTTGGCAGCGGTGGTGTTGGGAGGGTGAATTGGGCTTTGGCAAATTTTGGGGAGGCTATAGTCCCAGCCCTGTACTCCCTCACTGTGTTGCCACCACCCACCCCAAGCCCCAGTCTGGCACAGTCCCAGCCTGCAGCACCAGCCTGCCCCACCCTGCCTCATGCAGATGCAGGGGTCAGACACTCCCCCATGTCCTTCCAGGGTGTGTGCAGCTGCAGGAGCTGCTCCTCCCACACTCCCCACACCCCCTAGATGATCCACTTGTGATTCTGTCCCATGCCCTGACCTACCCCCTCCCTTGTTGCAGGGGCCTCAATCAGACCTCCCCCCCCACCCCACACACACAGAACACACGCTGCTTTTCTTTCTTCTTCCCTTCCACCACAACAGACTTACCAGCTGGATGCTGCTCTTCAAGCTGCCGAGCTGTGTATAAGAAATCAAATTGGTATCAGCCAATATGCCTCCTTAAAAATCAGCTATTAGTATTGGCCCTAAAAATCTGTATTGGAGCACTGCTAATCATGGCCTTTTTGGCTTCGGACAAATATTGTGCATAGTTTGTGGTCTCTCTAAGTAGGTGCTAAAGTGCTACTTAAAAGTATGTTTATGGAATACTTGTGCTAAAACTTGTAGCAGTTTCAAAAATAGTTCAAATGCATCAATTATGGATGAATTAAGTCTATGGGTACTAAATGCAAATTTATAGTTATGTTAATTTCAAGTTCAGTTTTTTTCAGGTTTCCTCCCTTCCATCTGTTCAAGAAGAGCAGGGTCTGACCATAAGGAGGGGGAAAGGGTCGAAGGGGGAAGAAACTGGGGAAGGAGGGTGGGGGGAAGAAGGCAAAGGGGCTACCTGACCCCTCCGATTTATTTTCCTTCTATATTAGTGAGAGGTTGACAAAGTCAGGCAAACCTCCAATAATTAGATTTTATACCTGGCAAACTATAACAAACTTATAATTTTCCAGGTATAGAATCTAATTATTGGGGGGTCATTTCATAATCAGGGTCATCTACTTGAGTAACTATGGTACTTGGCAACCTGCTTGTTGTTCCATTTGTATAGAACACTAACTGGTACTCAACTTCTGGCCCATGAGGCAGATCCTGCCTCCAGAGCTGTGTCATCTGGCCCATGGGTCTCCCCATGGGCCCGGAAACTTGGTAGCGGAGGAGCTGTGCGAGCATTAATTGCCATTCCCCTGCTGCCCAGTTTCCCATGTTTTTCTCCTTTAGGGAAGAATCCCTTTTTAAAGTTTGTTCATGACCCTTTCATATGTTTTTGCGACGCCACTTTTGGGTCACAACTCATGGGTTGAGAAATGTTGGTCTACAAGACCCTTGATGAGAAGGGTGGAGAGATGCAGGTGCTGATGGCTGTGTACAGTGACTTAATAACGTTAAATTTCAAACTCTTCGGCATGAAAATGAAAAGTATAATGCACTGACTAAAACGGTATGGTGTCATCCCTAGCGTGGCTGGTATACAGTCACACACGTAATATATATAAATATTGTGTATTTGTTCAAGTTTCCGGAGGTCTGGGTTTTATGATGATGAAGGTGTTTTCCTTCTGACAGCCTCCTGATATAGGTCATTGTGTTGTCATTTTCTCATTTAAAGGTGAAAAACAATTGTTTTTCTCTTTCTTCACTTATTCAAGTTAAAAAAAAGGTCAAGAAGAGTTCAGTGCAAGCAGAAAATGTAAAATGTCATGAATATTTAAAAATTATGAATTTTCATTCCTTATAACTTAACAATAGTTCCTGCCATTTTTTAATTCCGTTTTAAAATGTGAAACAGAAATGTAAAACCTGTTGTTTAGTATATGTGAATTAATGGTTTGTTTTATTTTAAACTTGTTTCTTTTTCCCCCTTTTTTAATTTTCTAGGTTGGCCACCTCACAGAGCTCTCAGAGGTCATCGTAACAAAATCACATGTTTACTGTACCCTCATCAGGTTTCATCTCGTTATGACCAAAAATATTTGGTATCAGGTGGTGTGGATTTTTCAGTCATTATATGGGACATATTTTCTGGCGAAATGAAACATATTTTCTGCGTGCATGGCGGAGAGATAACGCAGCTCCTAGTTCCACCGGAAAATTGTAGTGTAAGTGTAACTAACTAAATACATGCTTGTATCATAAATGCCATCTTCTTTCAAAACTAATATAAATCGAATCCTTCTAAAGATTGTGAATATACACTGATACATTGGAGAAAACACAAAGGATTTATGCTTTGGGTGGCTTATGTTGGTCAAAGCATAATTCCCTGACATTTAAAGGAAGTTAACTTCTGAGTTAGAAACAAAACAAACTACCCTGTGACTTTGATTTTTAGCTCATTGGACAATTAAGAGTAGTTTAAGAAAAGCTTTATTTCTTTTTAAAAAGCAATTGGTATTCTGTCTAGTACATAGCATCAGCAGTGAGCTGTATGTTCTGTAAGAACCAAGAAGACAAAGTCCCAACTGGTGGTAAGGTGGGAAACAGTAATGCCTGTCAGTTTAGTACGCAACTTGGTTGTTCTGTAATTTATTTATTTTTTTGCTAAAGTCTGTTTATCTTGCATTTCTATGTTTATGATATTAAAGCCCTTTGACTTGGGTGTTAAGAGAGGCTGCAAAGGGAGGTGCTGATGGTAATGAAATGTGAACATGGCCCCAGGTCAGGAGAAAGCAGAGAGATGGGAGTGGTAAAGCACAGAGGGGGTGGTTACTTGTGCAGCTCTTATGGTGGGTAGGACTGTTCAATCTTGTTACTTTATCTCATGCTAATCATATTTTGCTCAAAACACTTTCTGTCAATACCATGTTGCTTTTGTTTTAAAAACTGAGATTTAATCTAAGCTTCTATAATTGCATGCATTCCTTGATACCCTGCAATATGTAGTTGTACTGTTAATATTTTTGTCTTCCCTAGCGTGCGTTAAAATTGATTAGTAACACAGTAGAACCTTGCTAGCTCACATTAATGAACTGGGAGTATTGCTGCAAATTACTGTTCTTAAAAACAAGTTTCTGAAATATCTTTGGTGAAAACTGAAGCTAGGTTTTACTTGAACCTGTGATCAGCCAGAATATGGTATTGCATGCTAAATTATACATTAGGAAGACTTAGTAGAATAATGCTTTACTCTTAGATAAGTGGTAACAGAAGCAAAGTTTGTCTACAGATCTGTCCTCAGGACCGAACTCTGAATTCTGTCTTAATTGCTACCTTAAAGTTAGACTCAGGGACAAAAGGGCACTTATTTATATTAATAATCTGACTTGTTTTTTTTATTGACAGTAATGGTAATATATCTTCCATGCTTTGACCATCCTGCTTTTCTCACTCATCGCTGTATACGCCCCAGCTTTAGTGCCTTTTCTGTCTTTTGTAATCTGCAAACCTTCTTACTCTTTCCATCCTTATGCTTGTTCTTACTACCTCTCCTTTGACAGTTTATAGAATGTGGGTGTCAAGTCCATAGCCCCGGGGCTCTTGATTGTTGTTTCTGAGACAAGTTTTGTTCAGAAGGAAATACATTCTGTGTACAAACATTCATTTCTATTGAAAGAAATTTCTTCTGGTAGAAAAATAACTTGGGAGCTGGACTGTACAGATGGTCCTTCAGTGCCACAGCTGGAGAGCTTCACAGGGAAGCATTCCAGCAAGGGAGCACTAGAGACCTGTTCCCTGAGCCGTTATTTAAATATAGTCTCCTTTTGGTCTCCTATTCATCTTTATTTAATTGTAATAACTGTGGTAAATTAGGGCCTTCATATTGGTTTAAATACCAAATCCATTTTTTTTAAAACCACAGTCTATCTTGCTTCTTTCAATTAAACATGACAAAAATTAAGGGTAGCCGTGTGTTTGTATCTTCTAAGTTTTTAAAGCTCCTTAGCCTTCCCCTTGAAGGAACGTATTTCGTAGGCTCTAGGAATAAGCAAGTTGTGGAGAAAACTATACTTTCTTATACTGCAAGATTTTACTCTATGAATCGGTTATCTGAATTTTATCTAACACTTAAAACCATGCACTAGAAAATTATTGTTTATTGAGCTGCATAATTTTAAATACTCCTTTAAAAACGCTAAAATATAATCCCTAGTCTTCCTTTTTCTTTGAGTAAGCTTTTATGGCCAGATTTAAGAACCCTTGGAGAAACCAGTTGGCGGTGCAACTGCTGCCAGCTTGAAAGCAGTGCAGATGAGTTACCATAATAATGAAGCTTTTTTGTTACAGTTCTGTTTTTTCCTCCAGAGTTTAAAACTGGCATCCTTTTCAGAAAAGCACACAGTATATTGATTTGTCTTATCAGCTTTGCTTCAAATGGTAATTTAACAAGTGGAAGAATTACTTCTACCTTAATGACCTGTTCAGTTGCTCTGGTAGTTTAGAACATATCAGTAGATGTGCTTAAAGACCAAAAAGCCTGGATGATGCTTAAAAAGCGAAGAGCACAGTCTGAGCATGTTTGCTAAATCCCAAGCAAACATTCCTCTGAGCGTGTGAGAGCTAGCCACATTATGTGCTGATTATTGAATTACTATATCTCTTCTCACTTGGTTCAATAAAACCTCATCTAACTCCTGACCAGAACGCTTATTTAGTATAGCGTATATGCAGGTTATACTTTATGCCATATTTAGTGAGAAGTGTTTGTTTCTTTCTGTAGAAGGCTTTTTAAAAATCTGACTGAGACCCATAGTATACAGTGAAGCACTGTTTCTTTCACTCAAAGTCCATCACTAATATATTTTTCACAGGTGGATTTTTTTCTCATATTTTAGTTTTCAAAAGTAAACTTTACAAGGTAACTGAGGGAGAATAGTAATGAGCGTAGATTTTTGTCTGTGATGAATATTAATGTATAGTAAAACAAATGTTAGAAACATCTGGACATAAATTAATGCTAATTAAATATTTGTATATTTAAATAGTGCCACCATTGCCTTTATACCAGAGCTGCCCAACTTCTGGGTCGCTGGGTGCTTCAGCCCCGATATAAGGCAATGTGACTTTCCTGTCAAGCCCCCTTCCTCTTCCTCCCTCCTCTACACACGTACCCCACCCCCCAGATGCACCACACAAGCTTTCTTCCTCCTTCCCCTTCCTCTCCAAACACTTACTCCTTTCTATAACTTTACACAAATAATTCTATGGACTATTTGTATAAAGAAAGATTTATAGGATCAAGACCTGAATGTGGATGCTGATGCTGATACTTTTTCTGTTTTCCATTTTCATGAAACTATTTTCAAATAGCTTTTAAAATAACTGAATCACAAAAAGTAAGCTGTAGAGGGTACTCTTGCATACATGGAGTAGCAAATATATATCATTCTAAGTAAAGAACATCTATTTTGGAGGAAAATCCTTTTTTAAAATAAAATTTAAATCTGATTTTCATTCTGCATACTTGGATGGTATACTTTGAGTTGATTAGTAAAGCTTATACTTGGTTAACTTTTGTGGAGTGTATATTTTGCTTTTCTTTTTAGTAGTCTTATGTTGACTAGCGCTAGTTAACAAGTCCTAAAAAAAAGTTAATCAATTAAATACTTTCCCATGCTTTCCATATGTTAAGTTGTACATTGATGAACAGTTTGTTGTTGTTGTTGTTTCTAAAAGGACAGTAGTGTCCCATGCCTTGCCCTGTCAAATGTTAATGAAGGTGTTCAAGGCACAGTTACTGTCAATATTTTAGAACAAGTCAAAACAGCAGTGAAACTAATTATGTGCATTTTCCTTCATTTCCAACTGGCCAAGGCATGATATCAATGCAAGGTCTTTATGCTTTAGAATCCTATTCTGTGGTCTATATACTTTTGATGCCTATTTAGCAGTGGGCATGTTTTTCCTAATATACACTTGTATACAACTTTGATATCACTGTAAGATTGTGGATTTCATCGTGCCTTGGGCATGTGTTGTGCTTTTGAGATGTCAAAGGGGCATGGTCTTTCTCCAGTTGAAGCTGATGTGAAAACTCTTTTTGGACCAGAATATAGTTCATCTGGTACACTTTCATTGTGCTTGTTTAACAGTTGCAGAATTTGGTATTTATTGACAAGAAGAGAATATCTTTGGGTATGATTCATAACTTGTGATAGAGGTGACATCTTTTATTAGACCAACTAGATTTTTGCAAAAAAAAATCTTTATTTGCCAGCTTTCGGGCACAAGCACCCTTCTTCAGGCATAGGAGAAAAGTTTGTAAAAGTTCTCTTAGGTAGAAATGAAAGTTCCTGTTTCATAGGAGAGTTGAAGGTGTGGTAAAATCTCCTGTTTGGAACACTTCATTTTATGCAGATTAGCCTCAGAGAAAATGGACCTTACGACGACAGGTTGAGAGCCATGGGGCTCTTTAGCCTGGAAAAGCACAGGCTCAGGGGCGATCTGGTGGCCACCTATAAGTTTATCGGGGTGACCACCAGGATCTGGGGGAACGTTTGTTCACCAGAGCACCCCAAGGGATGACGAGGTC
>NW_017728909.1:2092456-2097578 GCF_001723895.1 Crocodylus porosus | reverse complement strand
AGGAAGTACAGTAATATTTCCTTCAGGCTTTGATGTTTCATATTTTACATAACCCTTTGGTTATGATTGGATTTTGGAAGTTGTTGATGATTTTGGGCTGAGGGTTGTTTTTATACTAGTAGAACTCATAATTCAATATCTCCAGATGCTATTGTAAAATTACCTCAATCTAATTAGTATTTGTTTCTATTGTGTTCCTTTAGGTGTGTTTTTGGATGGATTAAATTGAAACCACATTTTTATAATATTAAATGCATAATATTAACCTAAAATACTAAAATAACTCATATCCCATAAATACTTTTATTTGACACTGTGTTCTTTGGACTTCCCCCTGAGGATGATGTCTGAATCAATCCTATGCACAAGTCTTCATAAGTATGGTGCCGCAAGTCTACATTCAGAAAAGTAATTTAAATGGGTACTTGAAATTCAACCAATGCTTCATTCTTTGCTGAGCCTGAATTCTGTGTTGTATGCTGTAACAAATACTAATTGGATAAATTATTACCGTGTTTGAATTGTTATTAGTAAAGTGGATGTAAAAACATAAAATATGATGAATGCAGTTTTAAAATTATTTGGTTTATTGATTAGTTACAAAGCCACAGTTTTGTGCTTTCAGTTATTGTGATAGTAAGAAAAATCACAGCTTATGCTAATAGAAAATAAGGTATTGACTTAATATTTTTGCAAGAAAAACCATTGTTTTGAAAAGTCAACTAAATACAAAATGAAACTTGAAGAATATTAGATGCCTGTTCTGATAGAAATGCCCTTCAGAATTGTTAGCTTTCAGTGAGTATATTCTGGCCATTTAAAATGATTAAATAAATAAAGAAAATAGAGATGAAGTCTTCCTAGCGACACTTGATCTATACTGTTGTTGCTGTTGTTGTAGTTGTAGTTGTAGTAGTAGTAGTAGTAGTATGGACTTAAACTATGTCTGTACAAGCAGAGCTCAGTTGAAATCAGTGGCACAGGGTTGCTGCAGGACTGCAGGCAGTGTCTTTCATTCTGCTGGGTAAGCCATTTCATCACAGGAAAATGATGAAGACCAACAGAAATTAAGAATAAATAACCCTGCTCAGGTTCCTCATAATTAAAGAAGGAAAAAAAATATTAATGTTGTTATCCTAGCCATAAGACTAAGTCACAAAAAGCAGCAAGTCAACTTTTTGCATTAACTGTTTATTGGGATCCTGAATAGGGTGGAATTGGATCGCATTTAGGTGTCTTCATCTACTTAAGTGGAACAGGATCTTACATTTGTCATCATTTCTGTAAAACATAAATTTTTATTATCCAACATGTACCTTGGGTGGTCTTATAAAAAGTGCTACAAAAATCAAAGTAATAGGTGCATGATAAATACATATACGATTTATTTTTGTCTTCAGGCAAGAGTCCAGCACTGCATTTGCTCTGTTGCCAGTGACCACTCAGTAGGACTTCTGAGTCTGCGAGAGAAAAAATGCATCATGCTTGCTTCTCGTCATCTTTTCCCTATTCAAGTAATTAAGTGGAGACCTTCAGATGATTACCTGGTGGTAGGATGTTCAGATGGATCTGTATATGTCTGGCAAATGGACACTGGTAAGATGAAATACAAGTACATTGAAAAAATATTCCTTTATTGAGGGCTAAATTCTGTCTTTGAGATGTGCTGATAGTTCTGTATGACTTTACATCTCAGAGCAAATAATTATAGATTCTTTACCATGAATTTATCTTTAGGAAATATGACTTTCAAATATCGAGCATTCCTAAGAATTTTTAGTGTTGGTAACTTTTAAATACAGTCAGCAGTTGAAATTAACTTGATTATATTTAGAGAAATGTAATTAGTCTTGGGTATTTTTTCCCCAGTAATTTTCTCACTTCTCTTTAGGAAGATCAGTTAACACACTTGAACTGGCAGCTGCTGAAGACACAGATTTAACTATTACTGTTTGTTCTCAAAGGAAGAAGCATGCTATAGAAGCTAAAGCACAGAAGCTGAAATCTGAGGGGGTTTTCCCTTCTTAGTCGTGCCATTAATTGCCTGTGTGACTGTTGGCAAGTGATTGAACTTCTCTCTCCTTCAGTCCCCTCATCTGTAAAGTGGGAAATAATTATATTTACTTACTCACAGGGTATTTTAAGACTTCAGCACTTTTGTAAAGTGCTTTAGGATCCTCTGAAGTACTATTTATATATATTTAAGCATATTTAACTGCACCAAAGGCAACGTCGAATTTAAGATGATTCTCCCCCTCCAATAATTGTATTCCATACATAGAAAATTATAAATGCATTAATTTTTTCCACGTATCAAATCTAATTGTTGGAGGGCTTTTTAAAATTCATCGGCTCCATGTGATGGATGAAAGCAGCAACAGGGAGTGAAGGGCCATACCCTGGTGCCTTACCACCCTTGCATACCCATATCCCTTGCTACCCCTGGCCCCCCCCCAGTGCCTGCCTCTCTTTCGCTTGTCTCCCTCCCACTTGCTTCACACCAGTTCTTGCCCTCCCTACCACTGGTTGTCTGTGCCTACTGCCAGGTGCCTGCTCCCCTTACTGCTTGGCCACCACTCCATTCTCCACTCCCCTCCACACCATCCCTCTGCCACTTACCTTCTGCAGCTGCTTTGGCTCTGGCTTCAGGACAGTCACTAGAGGCCTGACCCCAGCCCAGCCAGGCAACATCAGTGACCAGCTTCAGCCCTGGTTGGGTTGAGGGTGTTTTACTACCCTCAGCCCAGTGCTTTAATACCCTACCAGTGAGACAGTTCTTCTTAATATCTAACATCAACTTCCCTTGCAACTTGAGACCATTGCTCCTTCTTCTGTCATTGCTGATAACAGTCTAGCTTCATCCTCTTTCAAACCTCGCTTCAGGTAGTGGAAGGCTGCTGTTAAGTCCCCTCTGTCTCTTTTTCTAGACTAAATAAGCCCAGTTCTCTCAGTTTTTCCTCATAAGTCATTTCTACCAGCCCCCTCACCATTTATGTTGCCCACCACTGGACTCTGTCCAAATTTGTCAACATCCTTTCTGTAGTGGGGAGCCCAAAACTGGACACAGTACTCCAGATGTGGCCTCCCATTGCTGAGTAGAGGGGAATAATCACTTCCCTTGACCTACTGGCAACACACCTACCAATGCAGCCCAGTTTGCTGTTAACCTTCTTGGCAACAGGGGCACACTTTTGGCTCATATTCAGCTTATTGTCCATGGTAACCCCCAGGGCTTTTCTGCAGAGCCGCTGCCCAGCCAGTCAGTCCTCTGCCTGTACTGGTGCATGGGATGGTTCTGTCCTAAGTGCGGGACTTTGCATTTGTCCTTGTTGAACCTCATGAGATTCCTTTTGGTCTAATCCTCCAATTTGTCTAGGTCACTGAATTGTAGACCTACTCTCCAACATATCTACTACTCCCCTCAGGTTGGTGTCATCTGCAAACATGCTGAGGGTGTACTCTGCCATCTTCCTTATTGTTGATGAAGACGTTGAACAAAACCAGCCCCAGGACCTACCCCTGGGACACTCCACTTGATACCAGCTGCCAGCTAGACATGGAGCCATTGATTACTGCTCTCTGAGCCTGATGCTGCAGCCAGTTTCTATCCACCTTACAGTCCATTCATCCAGCTCATACTTCCTTAACTTGCCTGCAAGAATGCTGTGGGAGACTGTATAAAAAGCCGTGCTAAAATCAAGGTAAACCACATCTACCGGTCTCCCGGCATCCACAGAGCCAGTCACTTTGTCATAGAAGGCGGTGCGGTTTGTCAGGCATGACTTGCCCCTGGTGAATCTGTGCTGACTGTTCCTAATCATCTTCTTCTCCAAGTGTTTAGAAATGGATTCCTTGAGGATCTGCTCCATAATTTTTCCAGGGTCTGAGGTGAGGCTGACTGGTCTGTAGTTCCCTGGATCCTCCTTTTTCTCTTTCTTAAAGATGGGCACTATGTTTGCCCTTTTCCAATCATTTGAGACCTCTCCTGATTGCCATGAGTTTTCAAAGATGATGGCCCATGGCTCTGTAGCCACATCAGCCAACTCCCTCAGCACCTTCAGGTGCATCCCATCTGGCCCCATGGACTCGTACACATCCAGCTTTTCTAAGTAGTCTCTAACCTGTTTTTTCACCCGTGAGGGCTGCTCACCAGCTCGCCAACCTGTGCTGCCCAGTGCAGTAGTCTGGGAGCTGACCTTTCCTGTGAAGACTTAGCTGAAAAAAGGCATTGAGCACTTCAGCCTTTTCTGCATCCTGTCGCAAGGTTGCTTCCCCTGTTCAGTAAGGGACCCACACTTTCCCTGATTCTCCTCTTGCTACCAACATACATGTAGAAACTCCTCTTGTTCTCCTTCACATACTTGCTAACTGCAACTCCAATTGTGCTTTGGGCTTCCTGACTTCATCCCTGCATGCCTGAGCCAGTGCTCTTATATTCTTGCTAGTTATTTGCCCAAGTATATATTAAAGAATGCAAGTAAACTGTGCAAGCTTTCAGCTACTAGGTCTATTTTCACCATCACCACCCACCTTCCTATTGGTTCCAGTTACATTTCAGGAAAGCTTACTGTAAACATTCCTTTCCATTTTCTAGAGTAATCCATACTTTCTTTGCAGTTAAGAAACTATCACTTCATTTCCCATTAGGACCCACAAAAGTTAAAGTAACAGATGCTGCTATTGAACATTTCTTCTTTTCCCACTTTGTGCTTAAACACCCAAACCAATTATTCCTTTGAAGCTGGGCATTAAATGGACTGAAATGATGGGTTCAGGATAATAACAGTTTTATATATTTTACTTCCTTATTTTCATTGATCTTCTCTTTACGTACTGGTAACTCAATTTGCTACAACATACCTAAATTTTCCATACGTTATGTTGCCCATTCTGTTGTTTAAAACTCATTCCTAGACTCCTTAAGTCTTCTCAAAGAATTTAAAGCTGTAATTTGGAGTATTATCCCTCTTCTAGTTAGAAACTCTTACATGCCAGATTGTCTTGAATCCAAGATGAAGGTTTCTTTTCCCCCAATCAAAAGTGGGTGGGGGAAGCCTTGGCATAGAGATGAGTACTAGTCTGGGGTAGGTAACAGCTCAGCTCCAGCTTTGGTCCTGCACCC
>NW_017728909.1:2086042-2091450 GCF_001723895.1 Crocodylus porosus | reverse complement strand
CAGTACAAATCAATATAAACATAATAATTATAAAGAAGGAGAAAAAACAAAACAAATACAACTTGTTACCAAAATAAAATGCTGAAGCTTATCCTATGTCTTAGCTCACTTATACTTATCTATAGGGAATAGAGAGGGAAAGAAAAAGTCAGACGTGGTTGGGGAAGGGGAGGAAATGCATTTTAAAAGGAAAAAAAAAGAAAAACTGGAGGTTTTGCTACAACTGCATGGGGGGGGTGTTAGTGAGGGAGCACAGGAAAGACTACACAGCCAGTTCCTCCACCTGCCTGCCTACCCACTGTTTACCTTCAGCTACACCCTTGTCCCAGCCAGGTCAAGAGGTGGTGGAAGCTCCATCCTTCAAGGTTTTCAAGACCTGTCTGAAAGACTAGATCATCCCAGCCAAATAGGCTTGGGCTGGGATGATCTAGTTGGGGATGGTCCTGCTTTGAGCAGGGGATTGGACAGGATGACCTCCCACCCACCTCCCAAGATGACCTCAAGGCTCTGCAAGCCAGAGGTTGAGCACCCCTGGTCCATAGGAAGCTAAGCTGTTGAAGCTTTAAACGTGAATGAAAATGATTTGTCTTTCATTTAGCGCAGAAAAAGTTAGATGGACAAAATGGTCACTGCAGATCAGTTGTAAAATACTGATAAAGCCCATTAATTGTTTGTCCATGCCATTTGTACTTCTCTTTAAGGCAATTTTTTTTGCATTTTTCATTATGTAGCTGGTTAGCTGTCTTGCTTTTCCATGCTGTATGTTGTACCAAGGTTACAGATAGAAGGAGCTTCCACTAGGCATTTTATTATTTGTTACTGCTGAGTTTGATCTCAAAGAAAGTAACATTATTTACATGATTATCTGTAACTAGCAATGGGAGTTATACTCTTCCTGCCATGAAGACTTTGCTTACTCAGAGGGATACAGAGTTTCTATTTACCTGCTTCTTCCTAAGGGTGCAGACATACAGCACATTTTACTCTAGAGCAGCTGTAGCAAACTGTGTGTGCCAAGAGGTAGCAGAGACCACGTGGGCACTTATGGACTAACAGTAATCCCAGGAAGCGGTATGTGGCAGAGACCTGACTGACACACCCCAAAGCAGTCGCAGCAACCCCTGAGCGACAGAGTGGCTCTCAACAGCAGTGGCAAGCGTTGTGACCCCTGTGGTGACAGCTAGTGATAGTCTTCCCCTGGTAATCCAGAAGGAAACTCCTTTTCATTCCCTTCCCCACTTCTAAATCCTCGTGTACTGGGCAAGGTAGCAGCCCCCCATATGGGAAGGTCTCAGTTAAAACTGCAGCCAGAAACCCAGGAAGTTTAGTATTTTAAGATGTTGTAAACACCTAAATATTTTATTAGGTACTTGATATTTTAGGGTGTATAATATTTGAACTAATTGATATTTATGGTCTCTAATATTTTGGGGTGTTGGATGTTGTGTGGGGTATTTTATAGTGTTCGGTTAGATAACTTTTGTTATTTTTCTTTTTCATTTAGTAAACTTTTATAAGCTGTTTGTGCTGTGTTGGCTTGTATGGCCTCTTAAGTTACTGTAGCCCGGAATGAACTTTTCTGTGTTCAGATTCTCACCAATGATTTAAATTCTGGTGGACTCTCTAATAGGTGTTGCATGTTATTTTAATAATCCTCTCCAATACTATCGACTGAAAATATACATATAATACTGTTACAACTAAGAACATTTGCACAGTAGGATGTGGTTTAATATGCAAGGCAATTATAGTCCTATTAATTGAGTGTACTTGGCTAGGGAAAAATAGGTTGCATGCATCTTTTAATTACAGAAGTCATTTTGGTTACATATTTTGGTTTATGAGAACTGGAGTAGATTTTTTTAATTACCAAGTGGCAAGTAATATTTAAGTGACTATATAAAAATGTGAAAATGCACAATCTAATTGCCTAAAATAACACCTGCATAACACTAGAGATTCAAGAAGTTCCCAATTATTGTTTACAGTTAGAGCCCTTTTTATGTCTTGTCTGACAGATGGTATGTCTGCCAACATGAAGTCACTTAATGCCTGTTTAGGAGCATAGGCTTGGTGACACTCGTCTTTTGAGGCAACATTAACCAGCACCCATTTGTGTAGCAAACTTGCATTTTTCTTGAAGGACTTGCATTTGAGTGTTGACCACATTTGAACCTGTAAAACTTGCGGTATCTGACTCCTTTGAGTAAGATAACAAGAAGCTAACTACAATGCCTTCTACTTCTGGGTCCTATCTGGAGCCAAAGCTTTGTGAGGCTGTGAAGCATATTTGATACAGTTGAAGTTTTCATATATTTTTACCAGCAAGCCTCTGAAAAAGAAGCAATTAGCATATAGAAGTGACATTTTTTTCTTGCAGTTTGGTTCATCATTTGTCCCAAGGGTGCGAGCCTGCTACATAAAGCACCAAGTTTTAAGGCTTAAACTACAAGAGAGAGTTTGGCAAAGTTTTGTAAACAGCTAAAAACAAAACAAACTAAACTTTTAATTGAATGTGGTAGATAAAAGTGTGCATTTATTACACGATCAATATATAGTGAGCTTGCTGGTGGGGGGGGGGGAGTTCTTCCTGTAACTGCTCGGGAATCCTAGTGTGATGGGAAAGTTATTAATGAAAGTTGTCATTTAAAATACCCCTCTGACTTTGTTCTCATTTTTTTAACAATCTAAATGGTTTGCACTAAAATACTGGATGTAAAAATGTTTTCAAGGTGCACTGGATCGTTGTGTGATGGGAATAACAGCAGTTGAGATCTTGAATGCTTGTGATGAGGCAGTTCCTGCTGCAGTAGACTCCCTCAGTCACCCAGCTGTAAACCTAAAACAGGCCATGACTAGACGTAGCCTTGCTGCTTTAAAAAATATGGCCCACCAGAAATTACAGACCCTTGCCACTAACCTTCTGGCTTCTGAAGCTTCTGACAAAGTAGGTTTTTTTTTGTTAATTTGATTTGTGTTTCTGTGTTACTACATTTTCCAAACGTTGTTTTTCTTTTTATGAGTCAACCTATGTTATATGGAAAATCTTGAATCGTTCTGTGTTGAACAGATGTGATCTCTAGACTTTTCAAACTGATGGAAAGATCTTCTCTGACTTCAGCTGATTTGGGGTTACTCCTCAAAAGAGATTTCTTTTGAAACTACAGAAATAGCTTTACTGATTCAGTGAAGATGGTTGAAACCGGTCTGCACTTTTAATACAAAAGGTTATTATCTATAGTTTTAAAAAAATAACAAAATACATTAATATATACTTTATATGTATTATTACAGTGCAGTCTGCTTATAGGAATCTAAACTTGGACCTTCTTGTACTTAGAAAGGATAAATCAATGTCTCCTATAAATGTAGAGATTAATTTTAATACACGGTAGTTTATAGCAATTATATGCAGCTTCTTAAGCAATTAAAATGTTATTCTCTGAAGGAAGATGGATGTCATCCAATGCTATCTTTAAAGGGAGCTGTATATTCATACAGTATTTACAGTTTTTAAGTATTTGCCTTTGTATTTCAGTAGCAACTGATATTATTCAGATGATGCAATTCAGAGGTTTAATATGTTGGTTACATTAAAATATGAATTCATATGTATTTCTAACGATCATATGTAGTACTTCTAATGTCATTTTTTTAATACAAGAGGTTTTTCATATGTAATTTCCCTTTCACCTACTCTATTGTGATGTTGAGATTTGTGGCAATTCTGCAGGAAGTTGCAAGTGTAATTTCTACTGTAGTTTGAAATCTGGTTATAATTCTTTTCCTCTGTTTTAGTAAGTTATTTCCATAGCATAATTTACATTTGTACTAGAAATGATTTGTAAATATGAGACTATCTAGTAAGAAGTATTAATGATCAATTGCAACAAGAGAAAACCTGACAGAAGTACACTCCTTTTTAAAAGGTCAGGTGTACGTAACATACTTTATTAAATTATACTCCTTTTCCCCATCATAACTATCCCTATTATAGTTTGAGGAAAAAGGCACATTATGAATAAAACTCTGAAAAATGTAATCTGATATTTGAAACACTTTCTGTAAGTGATCATAATCCATTATGTGGATTTTTTTTTACAATCTTGTTTATCCCAGTTTTAATAGCACATTTTATAGGCAATTAGTGATAAAAGCCCCAGATATGAGACTAGTGTTATATTTTGCTTGTGAATGTACTCAGTCCTATAGCAGTGGTAATTGTTGCCAAGCCTATAAGGAAAACAATTACACAAGGTAGTGGGGAGTCCTATGAAGCTAAAGGCTTCTGGGGATAATCGCTTTATGAAAAATGTATGCTGACAAAATCATTAGGGGTTTCTCTCACCACTCTCCACTCATTAGGGATTTCTTTCACCACTCTTCTGTGGATTGATTGCAGGTCTCTGAGAGAAATTGTAGCAGAGACACCTTTTTGATGACTTCTGCTTTTTGACTAGCTTGATATGTTCACAAACAGCTGAAAAATTAAAACTAAGGGGTGCATATTGCATAGAGGCTGGTTTAGGACTATATACAAACGAAGCACTCATTGTTTCTGTTAGGTAATTTCTGTTATCTAGAATATTTATCCTGGTTATAGTAACTTATTACAGAGGTACACTTCTAGGGATGATCCTTTAAAAAGCCGGAGCACCAAAATCCATTTTTCTGTATACACGTCCTGGGGGCATTATTTGTATAATACTGCTTTTATTATAACAGAATTTGAATTACTGTAATTCTCGGAAGCTTTTGGCATTTACATAGTCTGTACTTTGAAAAATCAATTGCACATTCCTTGTATGGTACAGGAGAACATACACCTCCGGCATGCTGTGGCTTTCAACATAGGCTTTATTGAACTGGCGGAGTGCGGGGGGTGGAATCTTTAGTGGTATAGCATTCTCTCTTTTAAATTTCAAAACATTAATCTCCCTGTGGAGATCAGAGTACACATTAGCAAACAGTGCAGGTAGTCTAAAGAGAAATGTAGAATGGTATGGTCAATGTATAGAGCAGTACACATTTAGCTTCCCTCCTTTTTGTTAAATTTGTTTATTAAAACTCAGTTGTTTTCAATGGCGACTATAGATCAGCATAACTGAAGCAGCGTACCTAAATCATAACGGTATCTGGAGGAAGCCTTTTCCGCGGAGGCCCAGGATTCCACATCAAATAGGCCACATTAAGAACAGACATAGCCTGGTGTTAATGTAGATGCTATATTCAGGGTTTGAATTATGGGGGACCTTAGGGGGGATGAGCCCTCCTCCCATCAGAGACAGGAGCCTCTCTGTAAGATTTGAAAATCATAAATTGGGGGAGGGTCTCTGATTTTATTAGGGCATTGTGATGGACAGCCCAATTTTTTTTGCAGACCCCTCCCCCCCCAACCCCCCAGAGTC
>NW_017728909.1:2079351-2085812 GCF_001723895.1 Crocodylus porosus | reverse complement strand
TTTTCTTACTTAGGACCTACCAGAGAAGAAATCCCTCTGTGTGAGACACTGGAGCAAATCTGCACATTCAGAGTCCGAGTTACCATATACTGCAAATGACCTACAGTTATCTCGGCTTCCCTCCCTTTCTGTTCAAGCAGCTATTTGAGCTGGGCTTGGTTTGTGAATGCTTCCCGTTACAGACTGAGACAGGACACAGCCAGGCTAAGAGAGTCGGTTACAAGAACTCACTGACTTTTTTTAACTTCTTGCCTCCAGCTTTGCTGGATAATGCTGGCTCTTGGTGTGAATGAGTCTACTCTCTCCTGCCCCCAACTCAAGTCAGTCTGTTAAACCTTTGTAGCCTTAGGGTTGAGCATATTACTCCAAAAAGATCAAGAGGTCATGCTCAGTAATTTAACTATTTCCCTAGCCTCAGCTGAGCTTCTGATTTGCTCTCCCTTGGCCTCTTGCATCCTGATAGGGTAGAAGCTGATAGAGCTGCCAGCTCCTGGGGGGCAGTACTGATGATCTCCGTAGGGGTGGGGCAGTGACCATCTGATGCGAGCCAGGTTTGTTCTGGTGCTGCAGAGGATTGTGGAAGATGACTACAGAAGTGATGCCCCATATGTCTCCTTTAATAACAGGAACTTTTCAAACTTTCCTCTTTAAAATTTCAGGTTACAGCTTTAGGAACTTATTTTCAGTGATCAAATACATATTTTCTTCTGAAGTCGGTTGTCTTCCAGAGTCACAGTGAACAACTTTGAGGGCCATAAACAAGTCAGGAGGAACTAAGAGGCTGAGCATGTCTTTCACAGAGTTTATAGGATTTTATTAATTTTATATTCTTTATATGGATGCTTAATTAAAAGTAATATAAACAAAAAATTTAGCCGAATTGGATAACAATAATTAGGAAAAAATGAGTTGGTTAATAAGAGTAGATAAAGTAGCCAATGAAGCACATTTTGGGGATTTCTGGAAATACAGGCTGATAATCTATTGTCTCCTGAGACATCACGGAAGATTAAAAGGTGAATTTTTACTCCAAAGAAACAAGTACCTTCATGATTGTATATGCACTTGTGTGTGCGTGTCTGTGCATGTGCACGCACTCTTAGTATTGTTATTTCTATCTAGCATTAGTTGCAAAAGGTACCATGTGTTATTACTTACTTTAGGCTGTTACTTGGGAATTTTTGATAGTTTTGATAGTTGCGTTTTATTGCACATTTAAATTTTTCCTCTGATCTCAATCTGTGCCAGCTATTACATTTAGCATCATGAACAAGTGCAGCTGAAGTCTCATTGGATTTGCCTTCCAGTCTGTAGAGTAGATATTCAGAATAATTAGTTTCTATTCTTTTTTGCATAAATGTGAACCTTTTATGTTTACATCAAAATGCTGACATGGATGAGCCGGGCACCTTGTTTTTTCCTTTTGTGCATTCATTTGTAACTATACCTGTGCAGCAGTAGTGGTTTCCTTCCTTAAAATATTTTAAATCTCCTTTTCAGGAAGTTTTCAGTCATTACAGCTTCCAGCCTGATTTTCATTCCTTTGCTAATTCTAAAGAAATCACAAAGGTTATTCAGTGAAAATATTGTTTACTTTCCCTTTCAAATAGGTAATAATCAATATTTAACAACATCACTGATCTCTCCTTAATTTGATACGTCACTACTTGTTTGTGGTGCTTCATCCACTTTTGAGTCCATCTTACAGTACTCGTTTCTCATTTGATTTGAATTTTTCAAGGACAGATTTTTATGAAGTGGATCTAAATAAGAGATTAATATCCAAACATATTGGCTTTAACTTTTAATATACCTTGTAATATTTTAGTGGAGGTGTAACTGTCTGCCTTATGGTCTATAACAGCAAAAGATTTACAAACTTTTTTGTTTTATGATTTATATAAAATTATCTGCAGTTACTTGCTAAAAGCATTTCATTAAGTAATGGTAATCCTATGTGTATGTGAGTGCTTTTAGAAGCATAGTAACTTATAATTTATGTAGATTTTGCCAAGCTAGTACAGTGATGGTCTACTATCCATGTAAATAATAAATAATTTAGTGTTACAACGATCAAGCTAAACTGATCTTCTAGTGAATATTCTGGCAAATTTAAGTAAAGTTATCAATGCTGCAGGGTACGCTTAATTAATTAGCCTTCAAGGCCTGTCCAAATGAAATAGGCAAATTGCTTAACTGTCTAGGGAATATGAAGTAAGGAATAAATGAAGGAATTTAGTATCCAGACATAATAATAAGTTTTTATTTTTTCCGTTAAGTCTCAAGCTAAAATTATTGCACGAGTTAGACATAACTTGTCCATATGTTGGATTGAAGCAATCTATTAAATTGTTGTTTTAATGCTAGTATTGACAAAATAGCTCTTTTTAGTGACCTTTTTCTTTTTCTGATTAGGTTTTGTTATACATTATACCATGTTGAGTAAGGCAGACAACAGAGTTCTAGTATTTTTATAAGTTACTTCTGTCATTGCAATGGCAAGATATTGATAGTACCTTCATCTTCCTGCTGTTACCTGTGCTGAGTTGTATGGTGTTATTATTGTTTTTGATTTTATACCTTGTTATTTCGTTTAGGGTTTGAAGTGGTAAATTTGAGGGTTCTTTGGGTAAATAGTCTGCAAATGTGAAGGATTGGACTCAGTGTTCCAACAGGCTCCTGCTAGTCCCATATTCCTATGTTAAATTTGAATAAGAGTAGAAAGGTTAATTTTTAGGTGCTACTATTCATTCACATTGGTTTTACCTGATGAAGTAGATCCCTTTTATCTGTAGGTTACTGCCTTTTAACACCTATATTTTTCTTTTTCCATTACTTTGTGCACATGAACTGATGAAAGAATTTAATGCATCTGTGACAAGATACATGAACCCAACACAACTTCTTCCTGATTTGAGTGTCTTGAAGGTGGTATGGAAGTGACCACATGGCAGCACCAGCCAGCAACATCTGGCTAAAGAGGAACAAAACGGGGGAGCCTGGGCAGTGGCTTATATAGTGGGTAAATAGGAACTTCCTGGCAGCAGGGAATAGGAGATGCTCTGTTTACCCGTGCATCCCTTGGACTAACTAGGAACAATGGCCACAAACTGACAGAGCGCAGATTTAGGTTGGACATCAGGAAGAACTTCTTCATGGTAAGGGTTGCTAGAATCTGGAATGGGCTTCCAAGGGAGGTGCTCTCCCCTACCTTGGGGTCTTTTAAGAGGAGGCTAGTCAACATGCATCTGGCTGGGGTCATCTGACCCCAGCCCTCTTTCCTGCCCATTGCTCGATGATCTACTGAGATCCCTTCTGACCCAAACAGCTATGAATCTATGAACTGAGAGTAAGGTTTGAGAAGGAGCTTTTTTTTTATGTTCATTTATGTGTTACGGAGTTCAATGCAAGATGGGACAGGTTCTGCCTCATGAGCTTTTGCATAGAACAAGCAGAAGAGTCTCCCGCTCAAGTGACTTCATTTTCTAAACAATTAAAATTTAACACAAGCTATACTTCACTACATTTTGTTGAGATGATTTAAAAAAAAATCATTGCAATTGCATGCTTGGAGAAATTAGAATGGTCACCACAGGTTCTCCTTTTACATAGTACGTTCTATTAGCACTGATAGTTAATATGGTAATACTAATCATAATTATATCCTCCTATCTACCAGCAGTCTGTCCAGTTTAAGGTGTCAGTGTAATTAATTTACAATACATTAAAGATTTAAGAAAGTCCTAGGATATGCATTTATTTGAGATTAATGCTAAACATTCGTGTCTTAGTAGCTTTGACTTCAGGACAGCAGAGGGCATCAAAGATCCATTCCTATTACAGTCACATTTTTTTTCTTCCTACTCTGTTAAGACAAACAAACAAACCATATTATTGATATTTGACAGTGTATCATTTAGCATATCATGTTTTCCTACAAGTGCTTCTGCACGCATTCTCTGGCATTTCTGTTGGACCTAGTGTATTTCTTTTCTTGAAAAAGCATGGGTGTGCTTGCAGGGTTAAAATCTTAAATGTTATAGTTTTACAAGTATAATTTTATACATTAGCCTGTAGTAAATTTTTAAAGTTGTTTTAATGAGCAGACTTCTAATCGAACAATATATTAGTAATCATTATACAACTGTATTTCTTATCATAGTGGATAGCATACATACAAAGTATTCTGTATGCAGTTATTAAGAGCTAAAACATTATTGCTGCATTATTGCTGTTTTACTGTTTTTCCTTCAACCATAAATAAAGCCCTCTTCTATAAATACAGTTCTCTCTGTTTATACTCTGATAAAACCTTAATATGTAAGGAATAGTAATATGAATGAGTACATTCTAAGTCAAATCACCTCTCCTTTCATAACATTTGGACAAGTAAAATGTCTTTTGGATTTGCTACTTCTGTTCTTGCCTTATCTCACTGATGTTTAGTAATTTCATTTCACATTCCTTGTGCTTGTGGTCTGCTTTTCTTGGTGAAGTTATTAAGTAAACAATCCCTGGTTTGTGCTACAGAAAATTAGATACAGAACTCCACTGTTCATTGTCTTCTGTACTGACTGTGTTAGACTCCCTGCACGTTCAAATCACTCTCTCAGCTGCTCAAGTCTGCAGCTGATTGACCTTGGTACTAGAGCTTAATGGGGAGAGAAAACAGCTCCTGTTTGTTAATTTTTGTTTATCATAAGAAAACTTAGTTTCCTCCAATAGACTCTTAACTTTACAGTATAACTGAAATGAGGCTTTAATCTGGGATAAGTAGGAAAAGGAAGCCCATAATTTAGCAGAGTATCAGCTGTTACTGAAATTTAACTTAGTAGCTCGTCTCAGTTGTGAGCTGTCATGTATACATATTATAACTTGATTTTTATAAGCAGTGCATGTTTTAAAGTGTCTGTCAAAGTGTATTTGTAGAGGCTTTCAAACAGTCTTGAGAATGATCTGTCATAGTATTCCAATTAAAGAAGACAGTTATGGTGAAGAGAAAATAATGGTGAATGCAGATGAGATTTTACTTCAGCGAGGTAGGGTCATTTTTCCCAGGAGAAGAGAATATCTGTGTAAATTGTAGATAAGATTGGATACTTGGACGTTCGGTCATTGTGCCAGCTAGGCAGGAAGAATTTCAGGAACATTGCAGAGGGATAGGAGTGTAGTGGAAGAGTCCTGTGGGCACAGGAGAGCCTGTCTTGAAAGAACGAGCAGCTTCTTACCTAAACTGTGGACGCAACAAGTTAGCGAGGCTTTTGCAGGAATATTTATTTGAATTAGGACTAAGAGCAGGGATGGGGAGTTATCAGGTACTAGAAAGCCCTAATATGTATTTGAATCTTGCTCAAGCTTTTGTAATTAATTTTAAGAAGGAGAAAAACAGTAATCATGTGACAAAAGGAAAGGAGAGGGCAGAAATTAAAGAATCAAAGGAGTTTAAAAATACATAGGCAAAAAAAAGCTATATATACATAAGTTCAAGCAGTTTAAGAGCAAGTAGGCAAATACTGAGAAAATAATATGAAAATATTATTATGTAAATTGTTAGTAAACTTTCACCTTGAATACTATAGAAATGCCATTTCAAGAAGCTTTGTATTTGTAACAGAAAGGGAAACTGAAAGATTACAAAATTGAGAGCGTGAGGAAAAATGTATCATCTTAGTTTACAAATGGGAAAAGTAATAAGGGATTTGATTCTTCACCACATCACCTCCTTTTTAGTCTTTCTACTTTTTTCTTCTTTTCCATTACACCAAACAAGGTGAGCAGCCTGCCACCCATAAGGCCACTGGATCTGGCCTACAGAGGTGGCGTGGGGGCTTGGTGATTCAGACGCCTTGCCCATGCCAGGCTGCAGCTAGGCAGCAGAGAAAAGTGGCAGCATTCAGGTCTTAGTATGGCCCGTGGTTTGATCGGAGCTGGGTCATTCTGGCCAATTGCCAGAAAACATTGCTGATCGTTGAAAATACGTGCTAATCAAATACAAGATTCCCCATACTTTTTTATATTATATCGTCTGAATATGTGGTTGAACCATCTATCCCTTTCTCTACTCTGCCTTTGAAACCTACCGATATATAAAACATGCAATTATGCTGCATGGGATAACAATTTATATTAGTATGGATACGATTTAGTTTAGCTCCTAACTACTCCTGGTAAAGAAGAAAATTTCATAGTTTCATAGTTTCTAGGGTCGGAAGGGACCTGAGCAGATCACCAAGTCCGACCCCCTGCCATGGCAGGAAAGAATACGAGGGTCAAACGACCCCAGCAAGATGTTCATCTACCTCCTCTTAAACACCCCCAGGGTAGGAGCCAGCACCACTTCTCTTGGAAGCCGGTTCCAGACCCTAGCCGCCCTGACTGTGAAGTAGCGCCTCCTGATATCTAACCTAAACCTACCCTTTGCCAGCTTGTGACCGTTATTCCTGGTCGCTCCTGGCGGTGCT
>NW_017728909.1:2043417-2079184 GCF_001723895.1 Crocodylus porosus | reverse complement strand
CGAGTGGCCCTCCTCTGGGCCCTCTCCATGCTGTCGACATCCCTCTTGAAGTGCGGTGCCCAGAACTGGACGCAATACTCCAGTTGCGGCCTGACCAGAGCCGCATAGAGGGGGAGGATCACCTCCTTGGACCTGCTCAAGATGCATCTGTGGATGCATGCCAAGGTGTGGTTAGTACTTTAATCTAGTTTAATCTAGTCTGAGCTGTATGGAATTTCTCTGTCAACTAGAATTGTGTGAAGGAACCAGGAAACAGGATACATTTGTGCCCTTTTGTCTGAAGGTGGAATAATGTTATATGTTAGAAGAAAAGGAACAGTAATGTTCTTCATTTTTCTGCAAACATTCATGTTCCTTTCACCCCCCAGCAAAATATGCTTCTTACTGTTGAGGGATCCTGGTGTTCTCTGTTGAAAAATCACAGTTTCTTTTATTTAAAACCCCCCAAATCCGTGATTAGAATGAAATACCACTGTATATAGGTATTAACTGAACACAATATTTTATTGGTATATTTACAATTTTAAAGCAGTTTAGAAGCCTACCAGTGCCTCAATCGCTATAATAAAATAAATTCTAAGTACCTGTACACTTTGATATTTGATTTTGAGTTTTTATATCATGGAAAATCAGAGCTATCCCTACCCCATCGTTTACCAGGACACAGGTTTAGGCCCCTCACTCCCAAGCCGCAGCCCCCAGTCCTGCTGGTGCCCCTTGTTGGCACTGGATTTATTATCCAGATACCTTGTTCCGGGTGGACCCAAAACCCTTGGACTAACCATGACCTCTCTATTTGATAATAGGCAAATTTATTAATACACAATGATAGCAGATAAGAATAATGCAAACAGTTCTATATCTACCAGACCTAGAGCTGTCACATAGGAAAGGTACATGTGGCCAGTACAAAAGCTTCATCCTGAGGTTCTTTCTTGAATGTCAGATGTCAGCAGCCTGGAGGTCAAAATCCAAAGCCCATCCCTGACAGTGGGGTGGGTGAGAGAGGCTAGTGGGAGGCCCTCTGTCCATGGTGTCCATGTTTTTCTTGGTTAAAAGAGAGAACCTGCATTTGCCAATGGGAAATGGAAAACCCAGATCCCTTCTGATGATATGCTAAAGATCTCTCAGGTTCATGTGTTTGGTCATGGTCATGGTATTGGTATTTGTTGTGTGCTTACTAAATGTGTAGCAATCCGCTGAACAAATGATTCCACTTTGTGGGTATCGATGATCTCCCGAGGTCCCTTCCAGCCCTAATGTCTATGAAATGTCTATGAAATCTATGTATCAAAAGTAACCTTACCAAGACTGTTTTCAGTCTTGTAAAGCAGCATTATCCTGTTTTTTTTGCATGTGGCATTCGTACATTCCCAGTGGACTATATTTAATCTGCAGAAATATTTACGCAATTACAGGATTTGAGGGAAGTCCTAACCATTTTTTTTTCCTGAAAATAGCTGGTCTCAACAAAATACCATTAAAAAAGTTAACGTGATTACCTAGAAATAGGCACTGCAGTTTATCCAGTTTTCCCTTGTTTTGGGTTTTTGAAATGATGCATAAGTACATAAACATTTGAAATTTCCTCTCATATCTAAAACTTCTATTTATTAAATAATGAATAATGAATGCAAATTATTTATTTGTGTTAATCTTTATAAATCTCATGAGTATTAAAATTTTTTCCTCTATCCCAGGATGTTTATATTAGTTAAGTTTATATAAATATTGACAATGTATATCAAAACGTATTTTAATAACAATCAATTTTTTTATTGCAGGGGAATTTGCCTAAATATTCACATAACTCTCTGATGGTTCAAGGTATAAAGACTAACCTAACAGACCCGGATATCCACATCCTCTTCTTTGATGTAGAAGCTCTGATTATTCAGCTACTGACAGAAGAAGCGTCTAGGCCTAACACTGCACTTATTTCCCCAGAGAATTTACAGAAAGCATCTGGCAGTTCCGACAAGGGGGGCTCTTTTCGGGCTGGCAAACGAGCGGCAGTTCTCTTCCAGCAGGTCAAGGAAACAATCAAAGAGAACATAAAAGAACATCTTCTGGATGATGATGATGAGGATGAAGAAGCAATGAGGCAGAGAAGAGAAGACAGTGACCCAGAATATCGCTCCAGCAAATCTAAACCATTAACCCTATTAGAATATAATCTTACCATGGACACAGCAAAACTTTTTATGTCCTGTCTCCATGCCTGGGGTTTGAATGATGTTCTTGATGACATTTGCCTTGATCGCCTTGGGATGCTTAAGCCACACTGTTCTGTGTCCTTCGGTCTACTATCTAGAGGAGGCCATATGTCTCTGATGCTTCCTAGCTATAACCAGTCCATGGGCAAGCCATCCTATGATGGTGTAGAATTAACAAGGAAAATGTCTATTACAGAGGGACTGGGAAGGGGGACTTATGGAGTATCACGTGCAGTCACCACCCAGCACCTCCTATCTATTATCTCTCTGGCAAATACCTTAATGAGTATGACTAATGCAACTTTTATTGGCGATCATATGAAGAAAGGACCAACCAGGTATAGAAAGGATTCGTTTTCTTTGCGTACCTTGAAATAGCTTGTTTACTTTATGATATTCCTTTTATAAAACAGTCTTCAGTTTTTTGAATTACTAATGGCTCTGGTATATTGAACAGCTTTTCTAATGTCAGGTGACTGCATGCATCAGGTGTAATCATTCTGCATTCTGTTATGTTGGGGTGTTTTTTTTTTCAATGCTAGTATAACTATTGCATTCAGCAGAATTATGTCTATAGAACTGTTGTAGGAAACTGAGAACTGGGTTGCCTTTTATATATCCATTTCTTACTTTGTAATTTTAAAGTCATTAATACATTCTAAATACATTAAAATGTAATAATATTTTTGTTATACCTAATCATAAATTAAGGTAATTCTGGAATTGTAAATAATTCCTAATTTTAACATCTTCTGAAACTTTCTTGATAAGACTTTCTTTTTAAAGCTGGTTGGTCAGGATAAATATGTATGTAGTATATGTAATTTTTTTTCTGCCCTGGTTTTTATGTTTAGGCCTCCAAGGCCAGGCACTCCAGAGCTGCCTAAAGTGAAGGCTCCTCCACCCCCTGTTTCAAGTCCTGCAGCTCAAGGGCAAATTAAACAAGGTAAAATTTAAAGATGGTGACATAATTAGTATGCCACTTCAGCTCTAGACTGTGAAACAATCTACTTACTATAAAAAGATAACTACCTTTTATTTGATTTCTAGATGCAAAAAGAAAATGATTTTATATTTCAGATGAAAATGTGAATGATTTAAAATGATGCATTCTTTTCAATCTGTATAAGTTGTTGATATTGCTATAAAGTGATCCCAAAGCATTGCAGGGGTCTACTTATTGCAAGAAATCCCAAATATCAGCTTGGTTATTTGCCAGGAGTCTGAGTTCAGCACTTAAGCAGAATACACTTTGACCTTTAATTAAAAAATCAACATTATAAATGCACATTTAAACTTCAGCTTTCTTTATAGGAAGGAGTACAATATAATTTACCACTGTTAAATTGTAAAAAATTCTTGTCACTTGCTATTTGGATGGCAAACATGCTGGTTGATACCTGGTACACTGCTGTCCCATTTGGCCACCATCTCTGCTTCTTGCAGGTGCTTCACATGTTCTCTGGCCACAGTGAGACCCACAACTCCAGTCCCTTTTTCAGCAGGCGTGCTAGTTGCACCTTGGTTTGTGTTCAGTTTTTACTGTTCCTTGATATCTAAAGCTATAGCTTGGTTGTCTCGATAACGAATAGCTGCAGGAAGAGTTCTTATTTTTACAGGTGGTAAAGCATCTTATACAAACAATCATTCAGTACTACTTACTTTGCTTTAATACAAACTCTTATTTTAATATATTGAATTGGGATTAAAAATTCAGTGACCACTTATTCAGATGCAAAACAAAGGAGGAATTAAAAGGGGGGTGGAGGGTGGGGAGCAGGGGCTTGAGGTGGGACAATAGCATTTCAGCTGTAATGTAGGGTGAAGTAGAAAATAGATGCTGTTCCACTTCTGCAGACTGGAGGGAAAAAAGATTCCTGTGGATAGTGAGAGAGACTGAGAAGGGAAGGGGAAGCAATTAGTAACAGTCAGTCCATGATAGACTAGAAGAAACCAATTAAAATGTAAAGCAAACTAAATGTAAAGCAATCATGAAGTGGCCAATACTGAACTGAACATGAAATGATGGAAAAACCAGTGGACTTGTATGAAGTAAAGGATGATGTGATTATGCTATTTATGGCTGTAAATCCAGGCAGCCCTCACAGAAACCAAGACAATATAGACT
Organism: Crocodylus porosus; assembly: GCF_001723895.1. Lineage (NCBI taxonomy): Eukaryota > Metazoa > Chordata > Crocodylia > Crocodylidae > Crocodylus > Crocodylus porosus. Next base: position 2,074,840 of record NW_017728909.1, on the reverse strand, counting down.
TGCCACTGTTAAGAAGTTATGATTATCTCTTAGGGGGATATTTTAGATACGATTATCTCTTAGGGGGAAAGTTTGTTACCATAGTAACTGTGTGCTAAAGATTCAAACCGCAGTCCAGATGAGAATGGTTGAAGACATGGATAAATATTTCTGGCAGAAGTGGAATTTATGATAAGTTCAAGTTAAGTTCGAAGCCAGTTGATAAAGTCTTGGCCTTGCTTATTTCAAAGGCAAATCTCCCTTTCACTTCAATGATCAAGATTTCACTATATAATATAACAAAGGAGCAAGGTAAATAAGTAAGTCACTATTATATCATAAAAAAAGTGTGTTGTCCTTTATAAACATGAGACCAACAATATGCAAGGGTTTTTGGGGGGGTTTTTTTTGGTCATTTGCTTTTCTGCTGGAAAGCCCTTTTTTTTCCCCCCCCTTTTTTGGGTGCTTGTGAATGATGCCAATCAGAAAAGGACTGCTCTGCTATCTAAGCTAGCTTAAAGTTAACTGAAGCATCACCATTTTGTTAGGTCTGTTTTTTTTTTTTTAATTTACTCAGGATTTCAGTTTAAAGAAAGGGGAAAAACTAGCACTGAATTTGTTTTTTTGCATCTTTGAAGAGGAAGCTAGGTAGGCAGCAATGGGTGTGGATCTGAAATATGTGAATAAAGTGTTTTACAGGACCAGAACCACAACTAGATTAAAGTGAAAGTTTCGTAGGAAACTTATACGGAGTCGTAAACATAAGATAATATAAAAGACCTAGAATAGCAGCACATCAGTTAAGGTTATTGGATCAAAAATTATTTCCATGTATACCCATTTACTTCTTTCATAAAGGTGCTTTTAAAATTTGAAGAGGTCAATAGAACTTGTAAAGGAACAGACCTGTTGGCAAAAATGGTTCCAGAAAAGTTTTGCACATAAGATCTCTGTCCATAATATTTCTTTTTAAAAAAAAAAAATAGACTTTCCACCAATGTTATCCTTTTCAGAATGAAAACTCTTTCCTTTATTTTGTTAAGACTAGCATCTCGAATTACGATAAATGGCACTTCTACAGTCTTCAGCAGGAACCTAAACCACAAAAAAGTAATACATAGAAATAAAATGATGCATTCCTGCCACAGAATGTATAGCATAGAACATGGAATATATAAAACATAGCATAGAACAATGTTCTCTTAAATTATTTTAAAATTTTCACTTTGTGTGATGTTAATTAAGTTGTCATCTGTATTTTTTTTCAAATGGGATTTTTCTTCAAATATATTTTTATGGGAATTTGGATGTTCTTTACTTTCCTCGTCATTAGTTTTACATTTCTAGGTTTTATCATAGGTTGACTTCAGTATTTTCCTCTCCTTGTTGCAACAGAAACTTTTGATATAGGACTTTTGTTGCCACTACTTTTTAAAGATCCTTTAGTGGAGGTCTAATTAGAGCAGTAACTGTCTTAAGATCCTTAGAACTTGATGCCACTGGGCTATTGAGCCAGCTGTTCTTGCTTTTCAGTTACAGTGACTGATATAAACAGTGACATTTTAGGGGAATTTTTCATACTTTCTTTTTGGAAAGAAGTGTAACCTTAAATTCATTCTCAATTTATTTTCATAAATCAAATATGATAAAACCCTTTCTTGTCACATTTTTTTCATCAAATAAAAGAGCTTAGTGAGTTATGTTAGTTGTCCTGTTGCTTTACATGTGCCATCATAATTTATCCATGTGGATATTATAGAAAAAGTAGTTTTGATGCAGATGTCCTACAGTGACAAGAAGTTCACTGCATGAAAAGCAAACATACCATTCAGAAGACAGTGCTTAATCTGTTCTGGAGCCTGAACCTATTGTTATTCTGCAGCGGAATAAAGGAAAGGGATTAATTTGAAGATGCTTGTGCATGACGCATTGTAATTTCTATAAAGGAAGGAAGTGTCAAATAGTGACCTCTAAATCTTAACATTGACCTCTGGTTGTAGTATGTATGTGCCATAAGGTCTGCCTGTGTTTTCATATGCTAATTCCAGTCATGGAGCATTAGTCAGACTATAATATTTATTACTGTTTTTAAACTGCCTCTGCACTGAGAAATTATGCAGTTTACAAAATAGCTACTTCAGAGCCAGAGATACTGTAGTTTATTATTGACATTATTGTACAATATTACTTTGTAGTTGCTTACCTGCATAAGTAATTCTACTTTTTTATGTTGTACATCATGTATTTCAATATATAGGTTTTCCCAATAGTTTATCTACTGTTTTGTTTAATGTTAATAGAGATATTTAAAACAAGCCTCAATTTAAAACAAGTAAAATTCTGTAGGAAGCACTTTTCCAGTGGAAAAGGGGGCTCCTGATTTACGGGTGTATTTATTTCTATTTTTTGTGACTAATACTGAGAAAATATAAAATAGCAGTTACGGGAATAACACTTTGCGTTTTATATTGGTATTATTCTACTTCCAACTTGGCTGCGTATAGTTGATGCACCCCTGCAAAACTGAATTCATACAATATTTTAAGGCATGTTTGAAATGCCTTTTTTACTACAGCAGCTTTTGTCTTTCAGGAGATTTTACATTAGTATATTTTATTTCTGTGATTTGCATGTCTTTTGGTCACTGATGTTGCCCTTCTGGTAAAATCAAGAGGTCTTTTAAATTTTAATACCTTCACAGTTTCTTCCAGCTTCATCTTTTACTTTTCGGTAATGCTAATCAGTTTTTCAGATACTGCTATCCTCATTTTTCCTGTTTATCTCTTTATTTCTTCTTCTTTCCTCTTCAAGTTGCTCCTGCTGTTTCTGCTAGCACTGAGACTGGTCACTCTGGCTCTGACCCTGTTCCTACTTTACATACCTGTTTCTTAGTAAATGAAGGTATTCTTTCTTCATTTTCTATCTACTTGTCTTTTACTTTCAACTAATGTTCTTTATCATTATTAATACATGACTCATTAATCTAATCTGTATATTTGCTTTGTGAGATAGAAGCAGCATATTGGGGGGGGGTTTGCAACTTTTATTACTAACACTGGGTAAGAACATTTAGGAATAGTTTTTAGTCCACATATCCTGGATTTTACTTGCATATACTTTAGTTCATGAGTATATATGGGTTATGGACATCATTTATATTTCAAACCATTCTCAAGCCATTCCTGTCAGCAAGGGAATATGGATGTGCCTTGAAGGTTGACAAACTCGATGCCTTATTAGGCTAGGGAGGGGAGCAAGTTCCAGAGCTGAGAGGTTTTCAGTGGGGAAAGCCATGCCAACTGCCCCCTCCACTATGTGTGTGAGTCTAGTTCAGCTTCATCAGAGCTACATCATTTTGCATCCCTGAGCTGCTTCCAGATGAGTGAACACGTGCAGTTTGCAGTGCCTCAAAGCTGTTTGAGGTGCTGCAGACCACATGTGGTGCACGTGCTGCAAATTTTAATACCGGGAACTCCCATTCAAAAAAAAAACAAAACAAAAACCCGCTTAAAAAAACCCAAAAACAGTGTGGTGCACCCTCTTTTAGGATGTGCCAGCAGACATGGATGCTGGGTCTTCCAGGGAGATGCTCTGGCTGTCAGCTAGAGTGCCTCCCCTACTCTGGTTGTCCCTCAGCTCCACCAGCACACTGGGAACCAGGAGGATCAGGGACACAGTAGTTTTCCCAAAGTGAGGCTTTTTGCCTCGCACGAAAGCCCAAGTGCAGGGGTGTGTACAGCAGCAAAAAGCAGTGGCACAAATTTGTGCTGCTGCTGCTATTTCTGCCACGGCAAATGCATATGTGCTCTGAACTGTAGAACAGCTTTTTAAAACTGATTTTTAGGTTCTAGCTTTGTTTTTAGCTTGTGTTTTATCAGTTTTTAGATGCCTTTTCACGTTCAGACAATATAGTTCTAAATTGACATAGATTTAGACCCTGATCGAGAAGCTGAACTTTATGATGTCACCTGATCTCATGCGAAGACCCATGTTTTCAGTCCCCACCGAGTTGGTTGAGAAAGAGGCCTTATTTGGAGTGAGGATTGCCATTTAAAGAAATTCTGTGTGGAATAAGTTTAAAAACAAGCTTAAAATGCTGTATTGTACAGCTGTTGTGATGTTTTTAAAGTGTATGTGGTATGGTACTTCAGAGTCGCTGCATCTCAAGTACTGTGTGTTAAATTTAAATTTAGTGAATAGGTTGTTTGGTTACAAATGCTAATCAGTTGCATCTAGGAATGTCCATGATTACTGAAAACTTTGGCTGTTATTTGATTAGCTTTTTAAAAAAAGCTAAAAGTAAGATTTCACTGATATGGAAGAATGTTTGGTAAAATAACTGTAGCCTGGCTGTATTGTACTTAAATGGCAAAGTAATGCATATTATAGTATGTGGGCAAGTTGTCCAAGTTTCATTGCCTTTTGAATGTTATTGCTTTTTCTTAAACATAACATTAATTTCAATTTGGGGATTTTTCTTGGCTCCTTTTTTTAATTATTATATGTATAGTCCCTGAGATAGAAAGGCTAAGAGATTGCACTTGTTGTACCCTGGACAAGATGTGCCTGTATCTGTCCTGGAATAGCAGTATCCTGGGATTGACGTGTATACATAGCTCCATTCTAATCAGGCTTTAGTGAGCAGCTGAATGCGCAGTCACTTTTCTGCTACTTGATTCAGCAGTGTGATCCTGGGATAACCATTTGGGTACACTTTGTGATGTCCTATGATAAAATGTTAGAATTCTTACCCTGTGAGTCCTTTTAGGATTTAACCTAGGACAATGTCTGAATAAAATGATAAATCCTGATTTATCCTGGGACAAATGTGGCATATGTGCTTAGAAGCATTTGGGCATATTGTAAGTTGGGGACATTAAAAGTTAAGCATGATCTGTTGAATTGAAAAACTGTTACTTGGAACCTCATCCTGCCCTGAGAAAACAATTGAGCCTTAATTGAGTATAAAAGTCTGACCGTGAGTTTTTTTGGATCTGCTGGAGCTGTGCAGCATCTAGATATCAGATAGTCAGTTAGATTTCTGTAACCTGTAGCTCATGGGGTTTATTCAGACACCACTGTAATCATTAGAAAGTTGTCCATTGATTTCCTTGGGTATCTGTGTTGCCCAAAGTTGCCTGTTGATTTCCATGAGCTCTGTATAGGGTTAACCATTAGCATAAAACGAATCCCCTGCTGCATGACACTGACAAACAGATGGCCTTCCTTTTAACTGACACATAGCCCTTTCTTGATCTCAGTGATCAGTGATGTTCCTTAAAAAGTTTTTGAAGCCATTTATAAATCCTGATATCTGGGAGTTAGTGTTTTTTTTCTTTTCTTTTTTTTTAAACAAAAAACAAACAGCTCTAGGTTTTGCTGAGCAGCTTGCAAGATTGCATTTTTTTTGGTTTTAATAGGCATGCTTGTTTGAAATGGTTGGAAGAAGGAACTGTGTATTTGCATATGTGGCAAAAATAATACTGCTTTTTTATATTATTACATTCACTGCACAGGAAGAAGTGTTTTATAATTGCTAAGATAGACTCATCTTGTCTGTGGCAAGTCATCAACCAGTTTAACTACTGTAGTGGTCCTTAAAATAAGGGTCTCTGAAGAAGTGTTCATACTAGGCCTGTGGTCAGAGTAAATTTTAATTGTGTGGCATTTTAGATATAGTTAGATACAAACAATTTGACCTTTTTCAAGTTAAAATTGCTTACATGGTTGTTGTGTTTAAAACCTAGATATCTGTTTTAACAGGATGGAGTCAACTAGCTGCTATGCACTGTGTCATGCTCCCTGATCTATTGGGATTGGATAAATTTAGACCTCCTCTTCTTGAAATGCTTGCACGCAGGTGGCAAGATCGATGCTTAGAGGTAATACTATTTTGTAAATTTCATTACCTTTTTGTTTGTCTATGCTTGTGATGGATGTAATGTTTGCAGATGCAAAAGTATAATATTGGACAACTGGTATATCTTTCAAACAGCAGGTAATTTTTTAAAATGGTGATTGGCTCACTTTCTTATACCAGTGTGTTAGATTTAGGTAGAAAACAATATATGAGGAACTTTAATTGAAATATGAATCTGTGATTTATCTAATTGGCCACTGGGTGTCATTCTTGTTCTGCCCGCACTCCTATAAGCTCTTCTATTTAGCAAAAGTCAAGTCAGATGTTGGCTTCCACAACAGCCAGACTATTTAGCAAATTAACTTTTGACTAACCAAGTTTCAGGAAGTTTGTTTTCTCCTTTTTATAAACTACGTAACAATAAAATATATAACAATGCTCTTTAGCATCAGGACATAAGCGAAAGCTTGAAACGGTTGTGACTTCGTTTTGGTTTGTTTTTATACTAAGACTGTTAATCTACTTTTTTAACTAGATTTCTAAAATGCTTGCATCTGTGTTCTAGAGATAAGAAAAAAAGAGTAAATGGGGGAAAGTATCAATGCAGACTGTATTTTGTTTCTCACAATGAGAATCAGCATTAATACAATTTCAGGCAATACATACGCTTGCTTTTCCACTTAACCAGTTAGGCCAGTGACTGGCAACCATTATAAGCTGCATGCTGGAATAATTTAGCTCTGGCGTTACATAGGCCATGGGGCTTTGGCGTTAGAGCAGCAGCAGAGGGTTTGCCTGTATATGTACTGCACTGCTGCTGCATTTCCACCCTGCCCTGCCACAGCTCCCCAGTGGTTGAAAGCTGTGCACACACTAGAGCAGGTGGAGCAGAGGTTGAGAAGAAGTGGCGGCAGCACAGCTTCTAGCTGCCTGGCCCTGATGAAGCTCCTTACTGTTCAGACCTGACACAAGCACAGGCAAAGCCCTCTAGTTCCACGGGACAGATATCGCCAATCTATGAATTAGTCTTTTTGCATCTTTATTTTTTCTTAATTTGAGATGATGGACGATGGTTATAAATGTAGTGCACATATTTGAAACCTATTCTGCTAAAAGAATTTATTTTCTGGATTGTATTTAAGATTTAAAAAAAAAATCAACCCAATTTCTATCAAGAGGCTGCTGAGATGGCAGGGTTTTCTGGAATGCATGTACAGTGGTCAGTGAATGGGTTGGTACCTACTGTTTGATAAATGACTAGCTGGCCTTAACATCACACCTATGCTGTAGTGGCAAAAATTCTGTTGATTGTGCAGCTTTAGAAGAAAAAGTGGGGCATATGTTGCGGAATTTAAGCAGTCTCATAATATAGTTAATAATAATGTTGTCACTGATTAAATGTGATTTGTGCAAAAACACTGTCAGAATTTTTTATTTTTGACCCATTGTTCTATTGATAGATATTATGCAACATTATTCTGTTTCTAGATAGTGCAGTCAGTTAATCAGTTTGAAAATTAGATTCTCAAAGTTTGGTAGTTAGAACACCTGGATTAACTTAAGTGTAAAAAGATCAGGTTTGTATACCATGCTATTGTTTTCCTGGGTTTTTTTCTTCTTTTTCTTTGTCATCTTAGGCAAGTCATTTTTAAAATCATTGGCCTTCCAGGTACCTTCTCTCTCTAGCAGTTATGCTTGCCTTTGGAAGATTTCAAAGTATTTTAAAACGGAAAGAGAGACTTTTGAATGATATTGTGTATTTGTTGGTTTTACAGTAGTTTTTTTTTTCCTCAGTAACATGAAATGTCCCAAGGGTTTCCTCTATGGCTGCTGTTTAGTTTTCTGGGATGTACAAGAAATAGGCAAGAGCTATACTACAACTTAATGACTTTTTACAGTGTTTTTTAAATTTTAATTTTAATTTAATTTATATTTATTGTCATGCTGTCTTGAATTTTAGAAAGCCAATTTGAAAAACATACATTTATGAAACAAGTCCCACATTTTGGGAAAGCGTGGAAGAGAATAGAAAGCCTGAAACTTTCTCCAAAGGAATTGAAGGCCCTCTTTTCTGATAAATTCTAATAGTTTTGTATTTGTCAATAAATACCAGAGTGTCAGTTTGTAGCTCGCTTCTGAGCTCTTTTACATTCCCCTCTACTTCCTAGTTTGACATACCCGTAGTACTGATCTTTTTATGGTAGGAAAAGTAGTTGCTTGTGGGGCTTAATAATTCTTCTCTCAGGAAGGCAGGTGAGCAAAGGTGAGGAGTGAGTGGAGCAGTTATGATATATGCAGCGTTCTTCAGGAAGGGGAAGCAGGGATTGAGTTGTGACATGGAATCTCTTCTTGGACCTTCGCTTACTCCTGGGGCCACACATCCTTGCATTCCCCCTTATTTAAGGGCCCATTGCTATAAAATGGTTCAGGCCTCAATTCCTCTTCTCCCCTATTTTAATGTTTTTTGGGAAAATGGCATAGCTTAATTTTGTTTTTAGCTTAGGTCATTTCTATGTTGTAAGTTTATTTTAAATAACTTGACTTTGGTTACGTTCTAAAAATATTAGTACATATTATTTGAGATTTGAGCTTGCACAATGTTCTGGTTGCCTATTTATAGGTAAGAGAAGCTGCCCAGGCCTTATTGTTAGCAGAACTGAGAAGAATTGAACAGGCAGGACGGAAAGAAACAATTGATGCATGGGCTCCATATTTGCCACAATATATTGACAGTGTTATATCCCGTAAGTACCCAACATTTTAATTTGAAACTAATTTGGTTAAAAGATATGAATAAGATATTATACATAAACAATAATTACAAATACTGGCGCAAAGCAGAAGAACATTGTTTTATTTGTTTAATGAAACCCCAGAATTAACTTTCTGAATAAGTCAGCCTAACATTTTGTTTTCATGTCTGGCCATCTTCTCGCTCATAGATTTTGTTATACAACTGTTTCTCAGTTAAATTGTGGAGTAAGAGTATGGAGGAGTGGAGGCTGCCCAAGACTTACCATTCTCCCTTTAGACCATTGAGACAAAATCAAAAGACCAGACCAGGTTCAAATGTTCAGTGCCTTGATCATTGTAACTTGTGCCGGAGAGCAACAGATAAGAACTACTGCTGGCTGCCTAACACCTCAGCCAAGGCATGTTTCTCTCAGAGTGTCCCATAACTTTTCTCCAGCCAAGGAGTATACCCACAAGGCAGTGGGGGCTAGAGTTTTGAGGAGCCCTATACTCCCCTTAATCTGGAGGTTGCAACATTGTGTTATTTTATAGGAGGTACCTCGCCATGAGCAGCTCTACCACATTGTCCCCAGGCCCTCCAGTCATATGTAATCTGCTCATACCCAGGACCATGAATATAGTATCTTTGTACTTCAAACATTGATTGCTACAGCCAATTCTTAACTTTTTTTTTTTGTATTGTCAATGCTGTTTCTACAGCAACCACTTGAGATTTTGGGCTGCTGAGCCTTAAGTTTATTACAGGTTTAGGCAGAGACTCCCTTAAGATTTGTTTTTGTACGGGTAATAGAAAAGTGTTGTATTGTGCCAACTACTCAGAGTATTCTTTTGTGCAAGCAGTAGTAATAAATAATCATTTTTTAATTACAGCTACAGAGCTAAAGTTGATATCTCATAGGGATAATGTCATACACTGCTAAAATGTGCTCTGGCCATCTGCAAATTTAATAATGTATACAAATGTTTAGTCTGCACTAATTATAGGGATAAAATAGATGAACAGTAGGGTCTATATCCCTTCTTTAATTCCTAGGATGACATTGGATGAAAAAAATTAGAAGAGGAAATAAAAAAGGGATCTAATAGAAACTACAGGGAAAATTTATATTTTGGCCAAATTTTAATATGAGTTTGGAATTTTTTAGAACAGTGGTGCTTAACCAGTTTGCCTGGCAGGCTGGCTGGACAGTGCCTGGTCCATCTGTGGCTTGGATCCAGGTGATGATCCTGATCCAGCACCCAAGGCAGGTGTGGCAGGCCCTACCCAGCTGCACAGAAAGGGGCAGAAGGCAGACTGACTCCAGCCTGGCCCCGCAGGGTTAGGGAGCAGAAAGGGGCATGACTTGAGCCTGTGTGGGATGGAGGGGCCCTACATAATTCTACACTTTTTTGTCACCTTTTTTTTTCTTGTTTTAGGAGGAAAAATTCTTTGGAGTTTTAAAAAAGTTTAATTTAAATTTAAAATTAAACACTATCTTCATAGATTGAGACTACTAATGTGCTACTAGTAAAAACTGTACTTGGCTAGTACAGTACTTTCTTTTTAATTTGCTAATGTAACAAAGCTATATAACATTTTCTATGTACAATAATTTCTGTTTTAAAACACAGGATCTTACATCAACACTTATGAATTATCTCTCATTATTCCTTCATTTTCAGCATTTTGGCACTGATTTTGCAAACTCTTAAGCCCGTATTTAATATTACAAACATAAGTAGAAGGATTGAAATCCATGGAACCTACTCATGACTTATAGTTAAGCATGTGTAGGTGTTCACAGGGACAGAGCCTAAGACCACCCATCTGTACAGATTCAGATATAGTTATAATATGATATGCCAACTTCATGTGGATCACTTGTTTTGAAGCAATATGTTGTGCCTTTTAAGGAAGTATTAATGCCATATCTGTTTTTTCCAGTGTTCAGAGAAAAACTGATAGACACATTTGAATATATTATTTTTGCTTCCTTGATGCTATATGGAAATTTTGCCATATACACTGCTGAATTGTTTGCTGAGTATTAATACATCTCAGTGTTTTTAGAGCCTGTAGTTCTGCTTTATAGACAGCTGAAGCAGTGGTAATGATGATAAAATACGTTCAGGCCATTCTGTAGAATTTTTCTCTAAGCTTTTATAATTTTAAATATAAACTCTAAACACTACTGTTATAGCTTTTTGTGTGAAATACTTGTTAAGATTTTCCCTTAAAAATACCTCCATACTAAAAACAATTTAGTGTTCCCCTTTTTTAGCCCATATGTAAGGATGGGGTTTCTTCCCCTCTCCCCTCCCCCCAGCTCGCACTCCACCCAAACTGCCTTCTTTTTTAAAAAAAATAATGAATGCAATAAAAGATCTCAGTCTTGAGATATTGTAAACCAAAGTCATCTTCTGTCTGTGGGACAATTTTATAGCATGGTAGTAGGGGAGAAAATACCCTTTGCATTGGTGCACCAGTATGCCTGAGCAGAAGGAATAATTATTATTCCTGCTTCTAGGAATAAGAAGGATGTTCACCTTTGACCTCTGCTGAGTCTGTCTTGCAGCTTAATGATGCAAAAAGACTCCCTGTTTGCTTGAGACTAGTGAGCCCACCAACTTTCACACAAGCTACTGAACAGCTTTTATATGGTAATGAGTTTTACAGATTACCAACCTGTGTTGGATTTAAACAGCAAACTGAAGTTGATATATTCTGTATCTTATTACTAACTCTGAGCCAACTTCTACTTCTCTTCTTTTCTGGCCTTCTTTATCCAATCTACTTTTGTATTCCTGATGTCACTGGTATTTGACATTATCATCTTATCATAGTAGATTTTCCTCCATCTACCTGGTTCTTTTTGTAAGGTAGAGTAAACAGATATAGTAATACTAAGTAACTTCATTGATTCCTCTTAACTGCATTATTCTGGAGTTAAGTCAGACAGGACAGTTTCATTCTTGTTTAGTTAAAGGGAATTAATCAATCAATGACCAATTTATTTGATTAATTCAGAGAAATGATCAGTAAGATGGACATGCGTATGCCATATCTATCTAATATAAGGAGCAATTTACTTGAGTAGTTTTACTTTTCTTCAGAACTAGTTTTGTATGTTCGTGAATAGCTAGAGAATAACATATGCATGGGGAGGTTGCCAACCTATTTGCTTTATGAGATCTTCCATTCAAATCTTAAGAACTTCTCTAAAAAATGTACCTTTACTATTTATTTTTGTCTTGTAATAATAAAATACGTCTGCCTCCAAGTGTTATTCATTCTCTGTTATTCTCTATTACATGTTTCAGAATAAAAATGTATCTGCTTAAAAAAAAATCAGATGTATATTTTTATGAAGATGACACTTTGTCCAAGAAGAATGTAATTTCTATTCAGTGAGAGCTTTTAGTGTTAAATGCAGATTGATTTTTTTTGAAAGACATAATAATCTTATTAAATCTAAATTGGATGCATAAATTACATGATACACAGTACTTTAAAATGTTGTTAAGACTTGCATACCGTTTAGAAAATCAGGCTTTTGTTAATTATAGCCTTTAGCGAAAGCTGTGGCATGTGTGTTATTACTAGCATTGTTATGACGCAGTTAAACACAAAAAGCAAGCACTGAATGAGAAGCAGTGGCACATGGTGTATGCATGTAGAAAAGCCTTGATTCACAGTGGCAGATACATTTATGCCATTCTGTATATTTGGATTTTATTTTTGCAATTGACCTTTTTATGAGGTGAATTGTATTCAGACTGTAGAATACAATGGTAGTTGCCCTTTATTCTAAGGAGCGGCTGCTATAGCAACTACTGATGGTTACTAATGTCTTTCCTCTTGAATGTTGCTGTGTGATGTTCTCAGGTGCAAAATCAGAGGCAATTATTTATATTTTATGCAGATGTATATAAACTTTTGTATGGTGCTTCCTTACCTAAGTCAGTGGGCTATTCTATTGTTCCCTGAAAAGGACTAGTTTCCCTCAAAATGTCAGTTAAAAATAAACATCAATGGCTTTTTCCCCTCCCATCCTAGTTCTTTGTATTAACTTTTATTGTTTTATTACTTAAATATTTAAAGTCCGAAAACTTCTCAAAGGAACGTGCAACGTCACGTTTGTGTATTTGCATCAGTTGGAAGCAAAGCCTTTTGCTCCTGTAGCTTTCTTAATGAGGTTAGAGGAGTCCTGTTTTGTTTTCTTAGCAGCCATGGGGAATTTATTTATTCACAAATAGCAGTAAGTATTTTGTTAGTAAATATGGATAAACCAGTATTTTAAAGTTGGTATTTATATGTTTCCATGTTGCTTGTTGTTTAAACAAGAGTTTAAAGAATCATATTTGTTTTTGATTCAAAAGCAAAAGTTGTTCCAACTAGAACAAGCTAGAAAAGTTAGAAATTTGATGAGGAAGTATTCGTAAGAGTCAACTTAAGAAAATTCCCATATAGGACAACTGGACAAATAATCAGTGGTAGGAACCTACTGTGAAAGCAATAGTACTGAAAAAAATGTGATGGGGAACAAGAAATAGGATTTCATTTTGCAGAATAATAAAAGTGAACGCTGTGCAATCTTGGGTCATGTTAACAGAAACATCCCATTATTGTATGGTGAGTTTGTGATCCTTCCTGATGACAGGGATGACACAGCAGTGTAGACTTCTCTCATCTTCAGAAAAACGTTAACAACCTGGAAGGATTTTGAAGATAAAAATTAAGGGACCAGAAAGATTATTTTAAGTATGTTATTATGAGACATGATAAACATTGACATATAAGGGTAAAAACATGAAAGGAAGAATCATATCTTTGGTCAAAAACTGGGCATAAGTGGGAGTAAAAGGTATGGAAATGTAGAAATGAAGACTACACGAAAATGCTAAAGCGGGAAGTCTTACAGATTAAGGCAAAGTAGCTTGGTTTTAAGAGAGTTAAGTGAACATAAAAACTAGCAGCAGACTTCTTTGCCTGCAACAAATACATTTTATATAAAACTATTGTGAAATAATGTAGGTACAGATATTATTCCTCTTGCAGCTTGTTGGAAAGCTCATATTTAACTGAAATAATTGACAAACATAAAACTGCTGTTAATATGAAATATTTGAGCTTTATACATTTAAAATATAATTGATTTTTGACTAATTAAGATTTTAATACCAAGAGAATGAAATCCTTTCCTACAGAAGCCAGTAGAATTTTGGGGTTAGAATTTCAGTCATATTGTTTAAATGAACTATTATGTCTCCACTTATTGATTAAAATAAGTTCAGGGAACTTGAAATGAGGTCTGAATATTTTTTTTGAAAATCTACTGATAAGCAGAAATAATAGACGCAAGAATGATGATATGAGCTGAAATATGTTTTTTCTTTAAAACCCCCCCAAACTTTTGGTTAACTGTGCTGCCACTGTAATAAAATTGTAAAACTTCTTTTCCAGGTTTTGTTTGTATATCTTGGATTATTGTCTTTTCTTCTGAGTTAGCTGAAAGATTTGCAAAAAGAACGAGAAAGTAGATATTTCCTATTGCTTATACATCTGAGGAACCCTAGTTAAGATGATTATTGCTTTATGCATACAAGATATAGTACACACTTAAGAAATATGTTCTAGATATGGGCGGATATCATTCTTTCTAGTATTCACGCATAGGAAAGGGTTTGTTTTCAGCCATTATCTGTTAAAGGAAAAGACAGGTTGCGGGGGTGTTTGGAAAAAAGAACATATTGTTTATTGCTGTGCCAGCAGCACAATTCCAGATGTCAGCCTGTTTGCATGTGGACCAAACCTGCCAGGTTCTGGTTTAAAAAAAAAAAAAGCAGTTCTCCTTGAATATCTTTCCAGACTTTCCACGCTTCAGAGCATGCAGTGCTTCAGACAGACCTTCCTGTTGCAGAACCTTTCTGAGGCAGACTCCAGATTTTATTTCTCGTTAACAGTTGGCTCAATGATGTAATCCATTTTCAGGGCAGCATTTGTCTTTTAAGGGCATCCCCCTCTCAGTTCAGTTGCCCTTTGTGTTTGCAGGTAGTCCTTAAGGACAGGATTAGGCCAAAGCAAAGAAGCAAAATGAAGGCTTTGCATTTCCTGCTTTGCTCAACAAGGCAGAGTAGTGTCTATCCCTCGTGTTCTCTGAGGAGGTAGAACTAAATCTAAAAACTGAGAAAATACCAGGCTTTTGTTACCAGCTGCTGCTGTATATCACTGTACCCTAAGGTCCAACCTATTGTTTCCAGCTTCTGCTGGAGATTGCTATGCTTCACAGCTACTTCCAGTTCCTGTGAAGTGATGAGAACAGTTCAGATGCAGAGGAATATCAGGTAATAAGGGACCTCATGGACCATTCTTTAGTTCTTTCTAGCTCTCTACTTGATTTTATAAAACCAAAAGGGTTGGCAGTGTGCACCCATCCAAAGTTTGCCTGATATCACTGCTAAAGGTAAATGTCACTTTCTGTCCTGATAATCAGGATCTCAGTGTTCCTGAGTCACCTCCTTGTTATATTAGCCATTTCAGATAATCTCTACCTCTGTTAACTTGCATTAGTTGGTAGTTTGCCCATACCTGTAAGCAGCCAAGTCTAGGCACATATCACTTCAACCCCTTTGGGCTGATGGCATCAGACCAGTGGAACAAAACAAAAAACTCCAAGTTGTCATCTCTCAACTGATGTGCCTCTGAGTTATTTTCTTTAGCAGTGGTAACAGGGATGGATAGCGTGCAGTTATGATCCCTCGCAGTCTAAGAACCCGACAGTGAAATAACTGCTCTCTGAAAAGATCAGTGCTATACAAATCTCTTATGCCAGGGTATATGAACACTGGATTAAACACAGAGGTGAGTTTGGTTCTTCGCTTTCTTAGACCTTTATGGAAGTTTGAGGCTATTCAGTGTCACTGGACACATCAGTTTACAATTCTGTCCCCTGATGATGATAAAGAAAAGAGAATACTGTGCTTAGCAAGTTGAAACAGCCTGTGAAGTATATAGGGAGAAAATGCCAGTTTGTGAGTGGTAGCTGGAATAGATATATGTTGATGAAGCAAGATCAGCTGCCTCCTATGACACTCAGACCGTCCCATCTGTGGACAGATACATAAGTGGTCCCAGGATCTTTCAGTTTGGGAGCCATTAGCTTCTGATAGCTATGATCAAAATGAGGTGACTGAATGTGCCATTATCTGATGTAAAACATCTATCGTTTGCTTCATAATGGGACAGTTTTTGTATTACAGGCTTTCAGATCTGGGAAACGCTGTTGGGAGAAGGGGCAGTGGAAAACTGATATTCCAGAACAGAAATGAAAATTGGCATTCAAACATATAGGTTTGTTTTCATTACTGAGGAATTTGCAATGCTCTGCAGCAAGAGATTTGTTAGGTAAATTTTATAAAGTATACCGTAGTCTACCCAAGAAGAATAAAAGTACAACTGATTTTTTTTTTTCTTTTTTAGCTTGTGAAAGTTGTCTTTTGGAGGAATTTCAAGAAAGTGAGCATTCCCCAACAGCAATGAGCACCACTTGTAAAAGAGTGTGCACTTGAGAGGGGTTTTAGTTGTCTAGTTTTGTCCCTAGTCTACAAGCAAGCGGACACATCATCTATTAGAAGAGATTTGTGGACCTTATTAATGGGGAAAAAATGGAAATTTTCCAGACTTAGACTTTCCTAAAACATTCTCTTTCTCTCTCTCTCTCTCAATCATTAACAAGTGATGCTCTCTGTATATAAAAGGAAAGTGTTTCAGAATTGACACTTCTCACTTTCTTTAACTCTCTGGAATTATAACAGAAATTATGCTGCGTAAAATCACTTTCTCTCCCATTGTCCTCTTTAAAAAAAAATTTGACGCTGCCTTTAGATTTTTGAAATGTTTGACACGAAAACTTTTCTAATACCAATTGTAACTTAGTTTCACAAGACTGGGGTTGAGCATTCTAGAGCCTAAAGAAAATGACAGGTTAGTTCATCAAAGGATTTTGTCCCACTCGATAAAAGGTATTATTTACAACTCTTATTAAGGAAATGACTATATATGTGTTATAGCGGCTTTTAACTTAGCTTTTTTTTCAGTACTCTAAAAAGCACTACAGCTGTAATGCCTATTTTAGTGCAACTACTTGATCTAGTAAACTGCTGTTTTTGTCTAAATATGAAAGATCAAACAAAGAAAACTCCCAGTTATTTTTGCAAGTGCTTTGGTAGTTTAGGAATTGCTGAACTGACTTAAGTTAAAAAGAAATGGTTACCTCTGCTGCAAAACTGTCAAGCTTAACCACACAATTTTTTTTATGTATAAAACTCCCTAAAAATTGAGTTGATTACATAATCATTGGCAGAGCCTTAGTTGTAGTGGTGAGTACTGCATATAATGAATGACCTAATATTAGTTGCTATGAACAGTATGATATTGATTTGTGCCATTAGTCTCTAGCTGATTTGTTGAAGAACTGAAGTTTTTTTTTTAATGCTAATGGAAATAAAGTGCTTTACAAAACTGCACATAAATACGGGAACATGTTCCATTGCAGAGACAAGTGTCTAGGAAGCTTTTTAAAAATATATTTGCTTTGTTCTACCACAGACTTTAACAGCATGCCAGAACCTCCCCCAAGGAAGCAGTGTCGCTGAATGGAGAGCATATTGGACTGGATCTTGGCAATCTGAGTTCCATTCCTTTCTCAGCTGCTACCTTAGTGTGAACCCTTATATAAGTCAGTTCACTTAGCTGTGCTTAAATTTTTCACCTTTGTAAAATGTGGTAAATCAGGAGGGGCCACCCCTTTTGGCTGGCATACCATAAAGTAAGTCCAGTGTCCTTCCCAAATGCCACACCTATCCTCATCCCCTCCCTGGTTCATTGCTCTGCTCTTTCTTTCTTGCTTGATCTGCCATTTGCAAAACAAAGCGTCTACTCATGCCACTTATGGTACAGGTTAGGCCTGTGTGAAGCGGCTAGTATGTGCTTCAGATTTGGATTCAGCCTATTTTGGGGAACAGTGATTCGATCCAGTGATTCTAACCACTGTCCTAAATAGATTTTGCTGAGTCTTATTTGAAGATTAGTCTGCTGCTGAATCAGCTGACTCTCCAAATCACACAGGCCCCATCCACCACGCACTCTCCCAGCCCTGGCAAAGGCTGCCCCGCCTGCCCCATCTCCCAGCTCTTCAGGAGAAAAAAAAGCTCCGACTCATCAGGTGCTGCTGGGTGGGGAGGTGATCCCCACTGACCTCCATCCACTGCCTCATTCCATGTGGGGGGCTCTGCTATGACATTCCCCCCACCCATGGCTGCCTTGTCCATCCAGCTCCGGCCCTTTAAAAAAAAACAACAAAGAAGTGCTGACCCACTGGCTCCTGCCTGGGGGGGGCAATACCAGCTGCTCCCCACTGCCCCACCCTGCGTGGGGGGGCTCTGCACAAGCCCCCAGAAGCCCAAGGCCACTGTAGGAGCCAGTGAGTTCTGGGGGGGGGTTTCTGAGTCCCCCATGCAGTGTGGGGCAGCAGGGATCACCCTTCTCTGCTGGCAAGCAGCCTGTGAGTGGGGGCTTTTCTTTTTTAAAGGGCCAGGAGCTGGGGTGGGTAGGGCAGCCATGGGGTCTGGGGAGGGGGCTGAGGGAGCAGTTGGGGGATAGAGCCTGGCATGGGTCCCCCCATGGTCCCCTCCTCCAGCCCCCCCCCACTTACCAGCATGGAGTCCGGGTCCAGGTCCCTGCTGCAGTGGGCAGGGACTGCCCAAATCACCAAAGCTCTCTGAATCTTTTCCGAATCAATTCAGACCTTTTAATTGGTCCTCTGATTCGATTTGGATTCAGAGATTTAGCCACCGAATTGGGTCGAATCTCCTCTGAATCAAATCAGCACCCAAAGCCTCGCGTAGCCCTAGTACAAGGATTGACCTCTGTGCAAAATGATGCCTACCCTCTTCAAGTTCTTTTAGATCTACTGATGGGAAACTATACAAGACTTACCTTTGTATGAGCAGAACATACAGTTTTTATGGTCAATACTGCCCCATCTTTCTACATCTATCACCTGTTTAAAAAAAGAAAAAAGGAAAAAAGTAGCATCGTCAAAGCACGTTGTAATGCTTAAACTTAGCCGAGTGAGTGTCATTCATTCCCTAAACTACATAGGAGGTCAGAAAGTAAGTAAGGCAATGTATTTCAATGAATGGCAAAGTAGAGAGAATCTGCCAGGAAAATAGGTAGAAAAAGGAAATCTACCTCCAACAGGAAGGAATATCCACTGTACCCAGTAGAATATGAGATTGCCATTGGGTTCTCAGGACCTCATGCTCCAATGTTTTCTGAACAGAATTAGATTACCCATGCCTATTTACATAGAGCTCCTTGAAAGACTGATGCCTAACAGAGAAGTTAAAGACTAAATAGTCAAAGACAGAAAAATAGAAAACAAGTTACAGGATGTAAGTGTAAGATTCTAGGGGAGTTGATAGGAGTACCAGAATATTAGGAGCAATTAAGGATGGTTGAGTCACTGAAAGATAAATGCTAGTCTCAAAACAGTTGAGCAAATGTTTGGAAAATACTTGGGTTTTTCTGGCAAGAAGAATGGTTTAGTTTGGAGCCAATGTGTTAGGGCAAACTAAAACTTTTTTCTGCCACCACCGAGAACAGCCTAGCTCTGTCCTCTTTTGAACTATCCTTCAGGTAGTTGAAGGCTGCAATTAAATCCTCCCCCATAATCTTCTGCAGACTAAATAAGCCCAGTTCCTTCAGCCTCTCCTCAGAAGTCATGCGCCCCAGCTTGCGAGCCATTTTTGTTGCCCTCCAGTGGATTCTCTCTAATTTGTCCATATCCTTCTGTAGTGGGGGACCCAAAACTGGACACAGTACTCCAGATAAGGCTTCACCAGTGCCTAACAGAGGGGAACAATTGCCTCCCTTGATCTGCTGGCAATGTTCTTACTAATGCAGCCCAGTATGTTGTTAGCTTTCTTTGCAAGAAGGGCATGCTGTTGGTTCATATTCAGCTTGGTTGTGTGCCTTCTCCCTGTACCAGTGCATGGGATTGTTCCATCCTGAATGTAGGACTTTTCACTTGTCTTTACTGAGCCTTATGAGATTTCTTTTGGTCTGATCCTCAGGTATGTCTAGGTCTCTGAATCTTAGATCTACCCTCCACTGTATCTACTTTCCCTGGCTTTTTATTTTTGTTTTTTTTACACCTCTATGGGTTCTAAATTAATTAAAACCAATCAAAAGATCTAGGCTTCATTAAGTAGACATCATAGTTGTGCTATCCACAGTGTTCAGTATCAGACTGAAAAGAAAAAGATTGGGACATATGCAGAATGGACTTATTAAAAAAAATACTAAAAGTATCACAATAATGTTCCTGTACAGGGTGGAGTCTTGCCTTTGCCTTTAAGATAGAAGTTTGACACCAAATAGTTTTCATGTTCTAGGTAAAACAAAAGGGAAACTCTTGCTAGGTATAGTCTACTAGTTTTGAGCTTAATATATTACTACTTTTTATTTAACACTTTTGTGCCAACTACTGGTGTTGTGATTTACTAAGGAGCCAGTAGTATTTTCAGTATATTTAAAGTTAATTATGTTAATTAACTTGCATACGTTTTCATTTTGAATTTTTCATAGTATGGACTGTAGGACTTGCCGTCAATTCTTTGCATTTACAAGTATATCTTCTAACTACCCAAGGTGTGGCATGCCGTTCCATTCCATTTCTCCTTTGCAAAATATATTCTTACTGTTCACTACAATAAGAGCTGAGACACATGGTAAAATGTAAAAATATTTGGAAGAAAATGTTTAAGTATGCAAATTGACATAAACACTGACTTGCATCTTATGTCTTACACCTGTGAAATAACACCCTGCTTTACTTTTGTAGAAGCTGGAAAAGCCAGACCTTGCACAAACAAGAAAAAAAGTATAAACAATACTGTTTTTCTTATTGAATGACTGAGTATTGTATGACAACATATTAAATGCACTGAAGCAATAATTGGACTAAATTAAAATTCTATAGCACAAGTTAAGTTTTCTGGATTTGTGTTGTTTGTTCGTGTAACTAACCTAACTACAGTTACGTTACAAAGTATTGTAAAACCTGCTTGTGCTTTTTTCTAATGTGTATGCAATCAGTTTGTACCTGGATGCTCCATAGTAAATTGACAGGCAGCTGAGAGTTTTAGTAGTCGATATAAAATAGTTATGTTCTCTGTATGCCTGTCTGTTTCCTCTTCTGCTATTTTTCATCTGCCAAATGTTTTACTCTTTGAACATTTATTTTAGCTATTCTCTGTAGATCTGTCAAATTGTTTTTTACTCTTATTTTTCATTAATTTTATAAGTTTGTTTATAATTTTTTAAAAGCCCTGCTCTATATAGTGATTGCTTCTTCCTAAGTTAATTCGGCATTTTTCCCCTCTAAATCACTTCTTCGATATGAATAGTCTTTAAAATGAAATGTAAGATTTAATCAGTGTAATGTACTGAAATAACAACATGCTCCTGTAGGTGCATTACAATTATTACAGTATATGAAAGTGTGTTTCCTTTGCAATTTAATAGCAGTTTGTCATTTTTGAGAGTCCCATAGAATTCTAAATGAAACATTATGCAACAACTTGCATGATCTATCCCAAAATCTTATGTAGATACATACTTCATTTAAAGAGATAAATATATTTATAAAATCAGAGGGATGAAGTGCATTCTTCCTAATAATTGTGCATCCCTGTTGAAGTCAGTAGTTACATCTGTATCATGGCTGGGTTTTAAATAGTGGCATTGAGGCTTTTCTGAAGCCAGTAGAGATTTACTAGTATAACTGAAAGCAGCTGGCCCAGCATATTTATGAGACATTGTGTATATTTTTTTAGAAAAATAAAACTTAACATTGATTTGTCTGCACTTCTGGCTCTTGCTTCATGTGGTTCTTATAAGATCCACTCTACAATAAATGGTACACATTTTGACATGTCAGCATTAATTGTATGCAACTATTTTGCAGTATTGTTAGCATGAATTTTAAATTGCTGGTTAGAGTCTTTATTAGTTATTGCTTCCATGTTTGTCTCGCTGTGTATAGATTTAAAAACCAAAAAGCCTCCAGTTTGTTGTTGGACCTTACAAGCTGTTTTAGGTGGTCAAAACTTTACTTCGATAGGGCTTTGCAGAAGGTCAGTTTACAGGCTTGGGGCCTAAGTTCAGCAAGTTACTTTAGGCATTCATGTGGTTAAAGCTGCGTATGTTCTTGATCACTTTACTGAAGTAGGGCTTTAAACAGGTAGGATTTTGTTGAATTCCAGGAGGAGGAGGAGGGGATGTAGTAAGAAGGGAACACAAAGCGAGAACAAAAATTGGAAGAAAACGCACTGAAGGGAGAGAATTGTTTTATGAGGTCCAGATCTTTAAAACATTTTTCCCCTTATACATGTTTATTTTTTATGACTACTTGATTGTAGGTTTGTTTTTTATTATGATTAGATAGTGAAGTAGGCATAGGCAGTTTTGGATTTGGGTTTAGTGGTGAAAGTAGAAATGAACCTTGGAATATGCTACATTAGAAATGATGTACATAAATTGTTAAATGTATGGCCAATTACTTCATTTACTTAGATATTGTTAATTAAATATAGAGAATATGAAATGTTGGCCAATATATTCCAAACCCATGAAAATCAAAGAGTTACAACTTGTAAGTGGTGCAGTGATGTTAAGCCACTAGTGGTACTGTACATGATCAAGTGTAACAGCTTACTTCTATTGCATATATTTATGCCATACTCGTTTGAGGTTGCATTCTTGACCTTCACTTTTTATTTTACTTTTTACAAGCCTTTTTGGTGAGTATAAATTCTTGGGGTCAAGGGTTGTCATGTAATAAAATTTACTAATAAACCCTGTTATCTTTAGCATCTGGTGTTATTAGTATAGTTGGAAAGTAATTAATTGAAGCTTTTTATCTGTCTCTGGTGTGGCATAAATTGTCATTAAACTTTTTGGACACTGGGGTTGTCAGTGAGGAGGAAGAAGCCAACCATCCAACAGGAAATGTGTTAGACTTCTCTGCGTAGGGAGGAAAAGGGCTAGAAAACAGATGCTAAATTCAAACAGTGGATTTGTTTTGTATGTACAAACACTATAAACTTCATCTGTAGTTAAAGTCATAAAGTTATCAGTCATCTGCCATATGACTATTGAAATCTAAACACATAAATCTTGTTTTAAACGTGATGTATTTCACCACCAGCTTTCTAAGAAGTGGTCTAGATTTCTTGGAGAGGGCAAAAGTGATACCATCTTCCACAAAGTTCTGCTACATATGTTTAGTTCATGATTTGCTGGGAAAAAGGGGTTTGCAACATTATTTCACTGCCTGTCCAGAGGCTTATATGTCACCTTGTAGTACGGAAGCCAGAAATACTAGTGATACCAGCACTTACAGTAGTTGCCCAATTAACATGGCGACCATAAAAATATGGAATTATAGGCCTCTCCTGACAGAGATAAATTGATGTCTGGAGAAAGTAATCACTGTGGAAGTGCAAGAAAAAAGCATCCCATGCACACCATTAAAATAAGTCACTGGGTTACAGAATTTCACTACTAGTTACAGTGCTCTTGAATGAAAATGCAGAGCATATATTTAAGTGGGAATAAGATGTTACTCAAAGCAGTTTGATTCACTGTCATGATCAGGATATTTTTTCACAGGCATGTTGGAGTTATTGTCTCATAAATTATTATTATTTTTTAAATAACTTCTTTGAGAGGAGTTATGAATGTGCACCACACTTTATTTTCTTATCCTCTTTTATATAGCCAACTGTGATGTCACAGAGAGGATTATGACTTTAAAAAATAAGCAGCAGGACCAGATGAACTGTTTTAAAAACTAAGATCCTGTTTCATGCAAATGCTCATGGTAATAAAGAGGAAGGAAAACTATATAACAACATCTGAGCGGAATTGTTTCTAAATAGAATGCATTTTTATGGGGATTCAGGAAGCTCTTTAACTGTTTGCAGATTCAGCCATTAAGCTGCGGTGGTAGCTTTTAATATGAATTTCTATAGTCATTCAAGGCAATGTCTGCCTTGAGCAATCTCTCCTCATTTCTTCAGTAGTCAAATCACATCTTCATTTTTAGATGAGGGCCTTGTTTTTCTTTTAACGTTCTAAATTAGTGGGGCCCAACCTTTTTGCCTGGTGGGCCAGATGGGCCATTCCTGGTCCCTCTGTGGGCCGGATCCAGTCAGTGGTCCAGATCTGGCATTTAGGGTGGGTGTGGCAGATACCATCCAGCCTTGCAGAGGAGTGTAAGGGGCAGGCCAGCTCCAGCATAGCCCCACAGGAGAAAGGAGCTTGACCTGGCCCACAAGGGGGAGAGGGGACATGGCCCAGCCTCAGCCCAGCCCTGCAAGGGGAGGGAGCATGGACTGGTCCTGTAGGGTGATTGTAGGGGGCTTGGGATTGGGGAATTAGACAGCAGTGGAGAACAGACTTATTAATGGCCACTGCTGCCCCCCTTCCCCTCACCAAATTTCTAGGTCCATAGGGATCCCCGAAGGCCAGATGAGATGGCTCTGGAGGCTGGGCTGTATTTGGCCTGTGGGCTAACGGTTGAGCATACCTGTTCTAGATGACCATCTTCTAAAACTAGACAAGTGTACAAATGTGTGTGTGGGGGGGAGGGGATGAAGCATGAAAGAGAGAGAGAAACATGCCATCTCAAATGTTTCCCCAAATGAGACTTTATACCCTCTATCCCTTATTCAGTTAATTGTCAATTTACCATTTTTCTTGCCTTTTGCATCACCCTTGTTGGATAGCTTGTTTAGTGGGACTGTATAATCTGATGAATCCAGAGAATCTCCAGATTCCCTGCTTCATCTACCTTTTAGAAGTTGGCCTCTAATTAATAGGTTGAAAATGAGATCAAGTATAAGAAATCTGTAACCATGTGTTGAGATACAGAAGGGAATTAAGAACAAAGAAACAAAAGTAAACATCAGAACAGAAACCTGCTCTTACCCAACACCTTAAATCCAAGAATGCTGTTTTGACTTGGCTTTCTAGCTGAGGGATTTTAGCATCTCCCTGTGCCCCAGGAAAAACTGAAGACCAAACCGTGTTCTCAAGGCACGATTAGGAACAGTTGTTTATCTGGCTATTCGCATACCTCCTCCGTTGGATTCCCAAAGAAAGGTGCGTGTTTACCAGACAAAAAGTTTTACCTGATCTGAGTAAGATCAAGAGCATATGTGCCTCCTTTTAGATGTGGAGATTACTGATCCAGCATGCCTAAACTAAGATGCCATCTCTCAATTTCCTCTATAGTGAGAAATGTTCTTCCTGTTCCTACGTGTTGCATAGGTTAGGGTTTCTCCTTGAAAAGCATAAAGTCTGGGATGGACTCTTTGTGAATAAACATACTTCTGTCAGATGCTGATTACTACTTTTCAGTCTTTCCTCGGGTGCAAAATAACTTGTTATCACTTGGAAGTTGTCATGTTGTTTTGTAATTCTGACCCTATAATAATAAATAAGAAATATAGTTTATATCAAGTACCACAATCCATATAACCACAAGGACAATAAGACTAAAAACAGCTTGACGTTAGGGTGCATGTCATATCAGTAAAACAAACTCAAGAAACTGTGCAAGACTCCCGAGCCCATTAAGTTCATGGCAGTGGCCTGTTTTATGTGTGTGTTATAGGTGATTACTGAAAACTTCTGTCTACATATTCCTACTTAAATTGTATATGTGTGCTCTAAAGCCATTAAAATTTTTAAAATCATCAGGCAGGCTGTTTGCTCTGTGTATGTTTATGTACCGTGCCTTACTAAATGAAAGTTAATGTTATTCTAGAATAATTTATGGAATTTATTCTACTATTACAATGATTTTTTTTTTTTTTTTTTTTTTTTTTTTTTTTTTTCAACCTTTTTTCATTTGTGGACCCCTAAAAAATTTTGAATGGAGGTGCAACCTCTTTTGGAATTTTGAATGGATTCACAGACCCTTTTGCATTGTTAGCATGGGAGAGTTGCATAATTTTGATTAATCATAATCATCTTTCATGGTACCCTTAGATATATAGTGTGTGGACCCTCGGCGGTCTGTGGGCCATAGGTTGAAAACCATTGTTATAGTAGAAAAGCACTTGACAAACATGATTTGAAACAGTTTGCTTTTAACAAACAAAAAAGAAATGCTGTATCAAAACAAATGCTGGACCACATGCATCTACTCTTGGGTAGAAGATGAGGGAACAAGCTGCTTGTGGCAGATGTTAATCATATTACTAATATGCTAGCTAGAGATGTGTGACAGCTGAAAATTGTGTCTAAGATGAACAGTCTGTGAGGGTTAGAACAGGTGCTTCTTGTCGTTTATTCATGTATTGTATATGTTGCCACTAAGAGCTTAATTAAAGTCAAAGATTAGTGAGGCCTTAAATATAGTAGGGCCTTGTATGTAGTGGCACAGTTAAATTAACCTTATCAGAAAAATGCAAAGGCTTGTACTGCTATTAGTCAGTCATAAGGGAAGTTCGGTGTGAGTGGCTGTGAGTCCACAGCGTAGCTCAGAAGTTATAAATTAGCTAGCACATCTGGAAATTATTGGAAGGGAGATGCAACATTGTAGGAGAAGCTACTAACTTAAAAATTAGCTGCTGACCTGGATTTGGTGGGCCCGTGGATCTCGAGAAGCCCAGGGTCCTTCCCGCTACCCCTTGGACAGCACAGATCGGGGATGCTTGACTTAGCTGAGCTTTATAGAAGAGGAACTTATTGTACATCAGGCATCAGAGGTGACTGTCGATAAGTTGCCAACGCGAATTGTTATTGTCTGTCATTGTTGTCTTGTTATATTACACATAATTTTGTGTTTGTTAAGTCAATAAACCTTTCTTACCTTTTTACCCCTGACCACTCTCTCAATCCCGAACCCTCCGTCTGGCAGCTGGGACAGAGATGTTCAAATATTATAGTGCTGAACATGGTATAGGAACCTACTGATGCATAGAATAGATAACTGTAATAGTCCATCATTATTAATTTGTTCTAGCTGCTTTGTGAAACAGTCTGCTCTTGCCAAACAAAAAAGTCTAAGGTTGAGATGAAAAAAATAAAAAAACTAAAGCAGCCAGCACCTTTTTTGGAATGTAAAGAAATGACTGCCATAATGTCTGTTTCGGATCTTATAGCGTTTGTTGCCAGTAAGAATAATATTCAGCAACTTACCAAAAGAACATAAACCTTGGCTACTTAGACTTTTTAAATGTTTATTATTTTGGCGGTGCTGGCTAATTTTAAAGTAAATTCAAATTAAATATTAGAAATTTATTATGTTTTCTCCTAATATAAGGTAGTCTTTTTTGTGACATCTCCTTTCCAGATTTAGTTAAGACTTGTAGAACAGTGTATTTTCTCATATCCATATTTTTTTTAAGTTCATAATATGGACAGGTTGGTAATTAGGCAGAAGGCAGGGCAGAGTGGTACTATTGGGCACTTTTTTACACGTGCTCTGGGGATGAGGGGGTGACGCCTTAATTAGAGCAGCTTTGAAAATCGCTCTAATTAAAGCGCTGCTGTGTCTCCTGTATCAGCATCCCTGTACTTAAGAATGGTGGCAGGGGTGCTTGAAACAAAGCTCATTCGACGAGCTTTAGTTCAAGCGCCTCTGCTGCCGTTTTAAGCACAGGGACACAGGTGCACAAGACGCAGGAGGCTGCTGGAGTGTAGCAATTACCACTCTCCTGCAGACTCAGTTAATCAAGTCTGCTCTGACGTACTGGAATTCCGGTGCATCGGCGCATCCTCCGCCCTCGTGTATTAGGTGCTTATAAGACTAAGTCATTTGAATTATTTTGAACAAGTTTGTCTTAGAGGTGCCACCCTGTCTTGCCTTTCTGCATAATATGGGCATTAATGGCAATCCTCTAAGTATGTTTCTCTTTTTAGACTAGCAAGTGTAGTATGCTGAAGTTTATGGGACAGATCTTTCTGTGTGTGGATTTTCAGTTGAAATGTGTAACTCTTAATTCACATTCCTGGAAATTTGTTGTTATACTGCAGTAAATGCATAATTAATGTTTCTACAGTGCTATCCAAAGATGAACCAAAACTGTCTCCAGATTTTGCTAGGTGGTGTTACAAATGTAATGTAGCTGACAGCTGCTGCCCTGAGGAGTTTACAGTCTAAAATAGGACAGATGAGGGGTCTAATAGACAGAAGGCGTGAAGAGCATTATAAGCCAACAGGCATCATGTTAATTCCATGAGTTTTTTTTGTGGGGGGGCTTTAATGGTAAGATAAGAGAAGGGAGAGGGAAGGTTTAAAGGAACCGGGAAGTGTGCAGCCAGGGGAAGGGAGAAAGGAAGAACAGAAATGGAGGTAGATTGGGGTGGGAGACAGAGACTAAGAGAGAGAACATCCAGTTAATACTTCTACACTGAATGTATTGGTTTGTCTCTTTCTGGCTTCTCCCTGTAGTTTCTTTCCCCGAGGCTGCAGGGTTGAGGATTAGAGAGGCTAATGCATTTGTTCTAGTTCACCAAAAATGGGGTTTCCTTGTACAGTTCTGGGTCTCGTGAGCTTATGGGGAAAGACTTGCATTAGTTGAACCCCATTTTTCCACTGCCCCCTCCCTCAATGCACTTAGGCTGCTTCTCCAGCTACTTCTGGAACAAATGAATTAGAGTTCAAGTGTTAGGATGGATTAGCCTTAGTTTCACAACACATTGTGGTTTGAACAATAAATCTTTTTTTATATGGGCCTTCTAAATCCAAAATTGGCATTGTCAGCTTGTTGACTGCAAATCAAACGGGAATGGGTGTAAAAGTGCATGCTATGAATTTAAAAGCATCAGAAAGTGTTTCGGCATTAATACTTTTCAGCTCTTCAGGTGGGGGAAAATGTTTAAGTTTTGCAGCAGGTTTTTTGCCCACTAATTTAAGTCTGTGCAGCTATAATGCACTTATCATAATGTTTTCTATGCCTTGTTTTCAGTTTGTAAAATTATTTCTCGGATGTTGTATTAAAAATGTTTGTCATGTATTTTCTCTGGGGAAGGATCTAGTATAGACTTTAGAAAATAGTACTTTTTATCTATGTTTAAAGATAAAGGACTGAAGCCAGCCTTGAGCGTAAATGGCGTTCTTCAAGTTAAGTTCTATTTCACAGGGATTTTCTTACAGAATGTTGTTTAGTGTTATGTCTCATTCCATTTTATCCTTGGCCAATAAAACTTCCCTTAAAATGTTGAAGTGATCATTCCCCAGACTATATAATGGGGATACTTTGAAATCTTTTTGTAGTAGATTTGTC
Organism: Crocodylus porosus; assembly: GCF_001723895.1. Classification (NCBI taxonomy): domain Eukaryota; kingdom Metazoa; phylum Chordata; order Crocodylia; family Crocodylidae; genus Crocodylus; species Crocodylus porosus. Next base: position 2,045,901 of record NW_017728909.1, on the reverse strand, counting down.
TATTAAGCAACAGAGAGACTGGTTTATTTTTAAGACTGTGATGTTAGTGCAGATAGAAAAATGGTTACTGTGTCTTTAACGGAAAGCAAAAGGTTATCTTTCTATGGCCTTTGTGTGTATGTGCTGATGTGGATGTAGGCAGCCAGACAGGCAATGTGTGCAAAGAGACTAGGGAACTGGCGGTGGATCGATAGAAATGGTGTGAAGTGAATTAATGTGAAGCAGGCAGTCTGTCTGTCATAAGGATTGCAGGGAATGTGGGGCAGTGCTGGTCAGTCACTGCAGAAATCTGTTTCCAATAAATTCTGTCTGAAAATAAACTCTAGACACTCTCATGCTCCCCATATTATTAAATCTCAATTTATTCAGGTAAACATATCAGATTGTTGCTTATATTGTGTTTTAATTAGGGATGTTGTAAAATGCAGCCGTATTAATCCAAATAAATGAAAATAAATTGTTTTAAAATGTTATGAACATCTTTAAATGGCTTCAGATATGAATAGCAATCCATACTGTCACTGCTCATAAAATGAACATGATCAAGGCTTGAAGAAGAATATAATTTTTTTGCCAAAATGTATGAATTTATTTCTAATAGATTATATACATCTTCTACAAGTTTTATTTAAAGCCTGATTAATTGAGTTTACTCAATTAAACTCCCATTGATTTTCAGCAAGAGTTTTGATTGAGTAAGGATAGCTTGATTGGACCCCAGAGCTAGTTATTTATACATATAGCTGATCTCTTAGTCTTCCAAGGACTGAATTAGAAGAGCATGAAAACACAACCAAAATAATACTGTACTGCATATTAATGCATTAAATAGTGAATTAAAATGACTAATCGGGTTAGGATGCTATATTAAATATTTCACATTATTGTGATATTACAACTAATAGAGGATTCACATGTGTTGGTGAAATCTCATTTAAGTTTTCCATTGGGTGAAGTACGTTGTTTTCCGTATTTAAACGCATTCAAGTTTTCACAATCTTTTTCACATTTAAAGTGCATTTAATCAATTATTATCTAAAAAACTCTGGAGTATGTGCTCTTACTAAGTTTTCTTTGAGAATTCTCTTTTTCTCTATGTCTGATTTTCTCCCCAACCCCTTTTTTGGTGTTTCCTATTGTGCCAACTTCAGGGTCAGGAAGGAACTTCCTTCTGGTCAGGTTGTCAAGCACCACTGGGGGAGAGGTTTCCCCTTCTCTGTAGCTTTATTAATTTAATGTATTTGCAGCATGTATTAAATGGAAGGCCACCTTCAGTGACTCACTAACAGAAGACCATGGATGTGTTGTCTGTGTAAACTGTTTTGGAGGTCCATTCAGCCCAACCTTACCGATCTATGATCCTCCTACTAATTTCACCAGTTATGTGATGGTAGAGACTGTCTGGTGCTTCAGGGAAAATGTCAATCTTGGGGGAAGCTACCAATGTAGTTGTCAGGATTAAGCAGTCATTTAAATCCTCCATTGCAAATTCTACTTCAGCCCTGGGAGAGGTGTTGGGGAATGCACCAGGTATATTTTCTGATGCATCAGAGATGTCTTTATTTTATTTTTTAAAGGCAAGTAGGTACATATAAACAAGAGGACCACGTGCCACTTGTGCAACACAATTCATGAAGTTCTGGTTGCAGAGCAGCCTTATTTGTCTGTAAGCATTGAACCAACCTGCCCTCTGACAAGGAATGTGTGCATCTGCATACTTCCTTAGCTAAGATAGTTTCCTCTTGGCAAAGTTGAAAGAAAATGTTAGATTACCCATAGCAAAATTAGCATTGCAGTTGTTATTATTAGGTGTGGGACTGTCCTTTTGAGGTTATTTTTTCTATGCTGTTTCTAGACAGCAGTCTCCACTTCTCCATGCTCTCGCCTAGGTGTACGTGGCAAAGATCTTGGTTTGGTGGTCTCAGGACTCTATACAAGCAGATTCGTCAAGCACCTGATTACACATCTTATGCATACATCATGATCTAGAGGATCAACAGTTGCCTGCCTACCAGACAGATGGCCACAGTTAAGAGGTGGTAAACATAGAAGAGAAAGGGAAGACACTAGACAAAAACTTTGTGTGTGTGCATGTACACTAGGGAATGTAGCTGTTGTGCAGGAGAGCTTGAGGGGACAGGGAGTAAGGCAGGGAAGAGGAAGAATGTAAAGAATAAATGTTGAGAGGAAAAGCTAGTAAAACACTTTTAAAGATGGGAGAAAATGAGGAAGCTGTGGAGAAAAATGCTAATGCATCAGAAGAGTACTTAGGACTGGAAATAAAATGGGAAGATTTGCGGTGATATAAAATGGTGATGAGATCATGGGAATGGCAGGTCTTCCACCCTTCAGTTTAGTAGATGATTAGTAGTTGGCAGAGTCCTCTCTAAGGAGTCAATGGATAGACTCTAGTTTCATAGTTTGTAGGGTTGGAAGGGACCTGAGCAGATCATCTAGTCCGACCCCCTGCCATGGCAGGAAAGA
>NW_017728909.1:2041767-2043317 GCF_001723895.1 Crocodylus porosus | reverse complement strand
GACCCCAGCTAGATGTTCATCTAACCTCCTCTTAAACACCCCCAGGGTAGGAGCCTGCACCACTTCTCTTGGAAGCTGGTTCCAGATCCTAGCCGCCCTGACTGTGAAGTAGTTTTTGACTTTAAGATTTGATTTTGAAATGGTTGTACATAAATAGAGTACAGCCAGCTTCCCTGACACCCAGCCACTCTGGTCTGCAGAGCAGGAAGGTTGGGTGCCACTGCCCTCAATTAAACTATTCTTATGGTATGGATATTTTTATTTTGTGTTTTGGGTGGTGTCAAGTGGCATGTTTTGTCTTTCTCACCTGAAACAATCAAAATATACCTCTATGTAAAAAGTGTTTACACAAAAAGATATAGATAGCATAGGAATATTTTTTTCTCCCATTTCTCGTAAGAGATACAGAAGGAATGCTATACTGAACTCACCCAGGTACTTATCTAGTCCCATATGCCGTTGGCAGTAGTCAACATCAGAAGCTACAGAATAAATTATCCAAAAAAATCTGAAGTAGCAATTGTTAATAATTAGGAACTATCTTTTGCCCTGAAGTCTAATTTTTTATATGAATTCCAAGTTATAGCTTTTACAAATTCTGTTGTAGGTGGTACTCTTGCTTTTCTTATGGTTAACACAAATATATAATCCATTTCTAAGCTGGGGGTGCATGAGGTGCATAAGAAAGATGTCAGTACTTTAAGAATAGTTTCTGTTTTAAAATAATATAAATATCTTTGTCTCTTTTGAAACACGGAGAACAAATCTAAGGGCATTTATAGACATGCTCCCAGGGACGGGGGTAGAGGGCACGTTAATTAGATGCTCCTGGAGCCACTCTAATTAAACCACCTGGAGCATCATGTGTATGACATCCTTGCACTGAAAAATGGCATTTTAACTAAAATTTGTAAAATGAGCTTTAGTTAAAGTGCCCCTGCTGCCATTTTTCAGCACAGAGATATTAATACACATGACATGAGTCTCCTGGAGCATGGTAATTACTATGTTCAATTAGACTTGATTAATCACGTTTAAGTAGTGCATTGAAGAAGCCTTGCTGCACATGTACAGGCACCCTAAGTCTAATACATTTTTAGCCCACTTTGAAATGTATCTCAATGTTATTTATTTATTTAGAGTGTTATCATAAAGGAAAGGAAGGTTTGAAAACTGTGAAGAATTTTTCTTTGATCTACTATGTTTTTAAAACGTTTATCTAGATGCAGATGTCACCTGTATGCAATTCCTGATACTGTTATAAAATGGCAGGTAGAATAATTAAAGAGAAAATTCTCTTATTTTGTATTAGAATTATATCAGAACATTTTTTAGCATTTGTTTATTAATGCATATTTGATTTGCCAAGTAATTTATTAAAGAGAAAAATATAGGGGACTGAGTGGCTTTCAGGCATAGCTCTCAAACTGTTTGTTGGGTAAACTGCATTTTGATAGATCTTCTGGATTGTATCCATTCACAATTACATGAATTATTTGTCTTTTCATTTGCCAGTTATGACAGGTACCTATAGAAAAATAGTAACTGCT
>NW_017728909.1:2033163-2041227 GCF_001723895.1 Crocodylus porosus | reverse complement strand
TGGCTCTCCTCTGGACTCTCTGGCTGCCTGGCTTTCCATGTCATATAGAATATAAAGACTTTCTTGTCTAGAGCACTGCCTGAAATCTGGCACTCACTGACAGGGAATCAGAGGGTTTCCTAGATCTTCTCTGGTACCACACTTGCAGCCTCTCAATAGGCTCCTGGACCCTCTCTGGTCCCACAGTCTCAGCCCCTCAGTCCAAGCCCTCAACCCCTCCCTGGGTCTCTAGGAACCTCCTCCTCCCCTTAGTTACTCCCCAAACCTCCAGACTGCTTCTTGCTGTGCTCCCAACCTGACCTTCTGGAGCTGCAGCCATCCTGCTGAGGTGTCCCCTCAGTAGGCTCCGACTTTTACTGCTGGATCCGCTCAGGTTTGAGCTTATATCCTACCTAAGCCCAGCCTTCCTCCAGGATCAGATGACTCAATAATCACACCTACCCACACCTGCAGGCTGCCCCAGCACTAGCCTGCAAGCGTCTTAAAGTGGTAGGAGCCTCCTGCCACAAGTGCAGCATAGGGAAAAAAGGGAAACAACTCCTTTTGCATTTCCCTCCTCTTTGAATTGAGATGCACATTGGAAGAAAGCAGTGATATATTCCGTATTCTTTTGATGTTAGTTGTGTGGAATGAGTTGATATCAAGAATCCAAATACTGCAGCCAGCATGAACTAAAACTCTTGTTGGCACTCTTACCTGAGCTGGCAAGTTCTGCCGTGAACATGAGCCTTGCTCTTGAGGTGATACCTGTATGTAAAAGTTGAGCTTTATCAAAGAAATGCTGTGTTTAGAAGCTGATGCTGTGGCTGCCCGTACTGCAACTCTGTATTTTGTAGCTAAATAGAGCACTTCAGCTCTTGTGTTTAGATATTTGGCATCTTTCCCAGAAAAGGAAATTCCTGTAAAGACAGTCTTGTAGGAAAGCTCTATACGTGCAGTCTGCAAAGCCTGAAATAGATGGCTTAGCAAAGATGAAGTTACAAAAGGCCTTACTAGTGTGTGTTCTTGGTTGGTTGGTTTGTTTGTTTTTTAGGGAAAAGGGAAAATACTAACTCTGCCACTTCTGTTGAGGTTCCATAGGGAAGCGTGTTAACATAAAAGAAAATTGCATATATGATCAGTAGTAGCAAATGATTAGCTGCAAATAAATGCAGAATAAAATAAATTTTTAAAAAACAGCTAAAAACAATTTTGTTTCAGCTGGAGTGACAGCAGAAGCTATTCAGACTGGTACTGCAAGTCCAGATTCATCCAGCACAGAAGCCAAAGTTCAAGAAGAGGAGCATGATCTGGTTGATGATGACATCACAGCAGGTCAGCATGAAAATATCTAATAACAAATACACTTCTATCCATATTTTTTATTTATATGTTTGGAGAAGATTTAATTGGATCAAAAAGTTCAAACAGAAACCTTAACAAAATAAACATGCTAAGTGTACGTATATTTGTATATTTGTGAATTGAGATGCTTTGTTTTAATATTAGAATTGAAATCTAGAAATCAGATAGTGCTAAATACCGTTGCAAAGGAACAGCTGTCTCTAAGCGTGAAGCGTCTGGGTAAATATATTATTTTTATAAAGGAAAAAGGTTTTGTGTCTTAAAAAAAAAGTTAAAGGAAGAAAATGTATGTGCTTTGCATTTAGTGAGTTGACATAGGTTGGTTATGATTTGACAGTATTAACTTGTAGTCTGATTGCTGAAGTATGAAGCAAGAACTAGCCCTCTTTTTTTTAGTCGGTAAAGTCGGTGATATATATATGAAGTCAGTGATTGTTGTCAAATTGTGAGTTGCTGATACCAGTTAGCTTTATCTTTTATTATAATTTGTTATCTTAGGTCCTTTGAGTCCATTTAACAACCTATTTCCATTTGAAATGTTCTACTGGAAAAAATAAGAGAGCCTAATGATATTTTTAGACCATTGCAAAAAACTGTAATTACGTGTGGAGTTGCTCCACTTGTAACCAGTGTTTCACTAATTAAATGCGATCTCCTGTTTTTTTTCCATATCTCATGTTTTGTTAGAATGTGTGCTGAGAGAATTAATTTATTTTTATTGTTAAGAGGTTTTTTGGTACCTAAGAAACTACTTCTAGATTCTTCTGAAGTGGTATATTTTGAAAAGTAACCAGAAGTGAACAGAAATCATTTTAATGATTCAGAAGCAGAGAGTTCTGAATTACAGCTGCAAAAGAGAATCAATTATTTCTTAAGGAAATAGTATTGTACTATTGTAGATTGTTTTTATACGGTTTTTTCTTTGTGTATGAAGCTGCTGAAGACCACAGAATTTGGGTTGTTTATGTAAAAATATAATACTATAGTCAAAAAAAGATATGCTAAATATCCAGTATTTCTTTCTTGAATTGATTTATTCTTTTTATGCCAGCTTACATGATGCATACCCAAAAGGAAGATTGTTCAATACCCCAGAATTTAAATAACTAAAAAAGACTTCTTTTAGCATATTGTCAAAGCAGCTAGCATGCTACAGCTTATGGATTGCGCAGGATACCTTTAAATTCTGTGACTTGATTGAGCTACATATAGATTTTTCCGAGGGTCTAAAAAACTATATTTATTTCTATTGACTAGAAGCCTGTATAAATTATTTGCTGAAAAATCTGATAGGCATACTGAGAGAGCTGCATCAAGAACAATACGTTTATTTTGGAGGTACCCCATGTTTGGAATATGTATGCAGTATGTTGTTATGGGCCACAGTGTTCATTAGCTGTCTTGATAAGCTATCTTATTTTCACAATAATTATATATATATCCTATTCATTTTTCATCATTTATAAAAAAAACGTTGCTGTTCAGTTAATATTTCCTATGTGTATATATCCTGAGTTAAAATATGCAATATGTCTAGTTTATAGGAGTTATTTGGGGCATTATTTAATAGTAGTATAATTATGTGCCGATTTATGAAAATGTTTTGATATTCTGGAGCCATATATAAATGTACACAAGAGTATGTCTACATACAGTTAAATCCACATGTAATATAATGTTCATTATTATGAAAAATGAAAACAAATGAGTGAAAGTTAGGGTAGAATTCTTCCCTTGCCCCTGAAAGGGTTACCATAGTGGCAGGCAGCCTTACTGTGAGCAATTTTGTGTTTCTAACTGCCGGGAGAGGTGGTGCTGGAGGAAGCACTGTTGCATGTAAAGGGAAGAGATTGAAGATCAGACCTTTTCTTAAGGGGACTTTCAAGCCCTGCTTTTGCTTTTTGTTATCTATAGAGTTTTAGCAATTCCAGGAGATCCCAAAACATTGCCACTATCCAGCTCTGGTGAAAAAAAAAACCCCAAAAAACAAAAAAACCCCCCAAAAAACAAAAAACCCCCTTGCCTCTGCACTAAGTATTTCTGGTTAGGTCACTATTAGGTAAACGTTTGGGGTTCTCTTTCTCCTTCTTTTTGTATTATTTTATTTAGAACACTTGTGACACATTTTAATGAAAAAAAAATCTCTCATTTTAAAAGTGATTGACGTACAAAAGAAGAACTGGGATAAAATAATATAACATCAATTGAATATAATTATATATTTTTTAAAGAGTAGTTGTAAGAGAACAGCTGGGAAAGTAGAGTATGGAAAAAATTGAGTCTTGATTGAGACAATTTAAACCTCACCTTGTCATCTTAAAAATAATATGATGCAGCTTCTTTCTATATCTGTCTTTTTAAAGCTAATATCTATTGATTGCCTCCACAGAGTAATGCTAGTGTGCAGTGGTCAACAGGAATTTCTTCAGTCTAACTTGAGATTCACCAAACACTTTAATTTATCCACGTAATTTTTTAAAAGGATCACTTTCATATCAATCCTTTTATAGATTAAGGCATTTTAGTTTAGGCACTTAAAAAAATGCTGAAGCCTGTTTCAGGAAAATACTGAGATGCTGCTGTGTGTGATAAGCATTAAAAAAAAAAAGAAAGAAACAAAGAAGGAAAGAAATCACATGCAGTATTTCATAGGAAAGTGGATCTGCTTTTAAATATACTAAAAATGCATGCTATAATAATAGGCTTTTAAAACAGTAGTATTAACAGTGTACGTTATCTTTAATGGCTAGAAAGATTCTTCTGCTTTCAGTTATCCAATAAAGTGGCTTGCTTATGCAACTTGCACCTTTCCATGACCCATCTCTAGCATTTATTCCTTGGTCAAAACACCCACCAGCTTCAGTAGTCAGGACTGCAGAACACAGAATAAAAAGATGATATTTTGAAAAAACTGTATTCTAGAGCTCCTGTACACATGCAGGGAGGTTGCTCCATCACGCTGTAATTACATTGTATTGGAGCAGACTCAATTTAATTGAGTCTGTCGGAGCGTGACAGTTACCTCTCTCCAGCAGACTCAAGCATCACATGTATCAGTGTCCCCACGCTGAAGTAAATGGCAGTGGGGCACTTTAAACTAAAGCTCATTTGCCACCATTTCATCAGCACGAGTACGTTGATGCACATGACGCTCTGGATGATTTTATTTATCATGGCTGCACTAATTGAAGTCCTCCCCCATCTCTTGGAGCACATCTATAAAATGCCCTTACATTTTAAGTTACAGTGACTTGAAAAACATCTGTTTAACTAAGCAGAAGATGTTTGCTAACATGTTTTTGTTCATCTTTACTTTGTTTTAAACTGAATCTTGGGCTAGGTATAGAAAGTCATACAGCCCAAGGCTGAATCAATTCATTCTTTGCAGGTTAGTCTAAGCTACACAAATGAAATTGAAACAGAAGTGAACAGACTTTTAGCTTTGATTCAGGAAATGCAGCCATATGCCTGCAGTGGCTCAGGCCAGAAGCCAGGGGGTGCTAGAGTATTGCTCTGGCTGTGTGTTCACTTTCTCATCTTGCTACCCCCTCCAAAATCTCTGGGATTTGCAGTCCAGAATTACAGCAGCAGAACTGCATGGTTGCTCATCACTTCCTCTTCCTGCTTCCGGGCACCTTTGGGATTTGTAGCCTACAGTTGTACCCAGCAATAAGTTTGAATGGGGGAAGGGATGTTTAACCCTCATCCCTGGCCCAAGACCCCAGCTGAGGTTTGCCTGGCAGTGGGGGGAGCAGTCCCCTCTTGCAGACTTTGTTTTAAACTGCCAGCTAGGCTCCCCCCCCTTCCCCTCCCTTGTCAGCCAGCCTTACTATTCCAGCTAGGGAGCAGAGGGGTGGGGCTAGCCCTACAGTCTGGAGTGGATAGCACAGCCTAGGGCTGGAAAGCATGCTGTGATGCCAGGGGGCTGTGATTTAACTTGAACCAGGAAACGGTCTGGAACAGAAGTTTCATAAATTGGTTTGACCCAAATCATTTAAGTCTGATACTACATTCAGCCAGGTTTATCTTAAACCTGTTTTAGCCGTTTTGAAAGTGGCTTATGTGCACTGAACTTATGTTTTGTTACAAGTTTAAACCAGTTTCTGATCACTTAAACCAGTTTATGTGTAACTTCTGTCCCTAGCCGTGGTGATCTCTCTTCTTCACTTAGGCTTTACACTCTTCAGTGTAACTTCCAGAATTTTAGTTGCCTGTTATTCTTCAGTGCGTCTCCATAGGACCATTGACAGTATCTATCTATCTGTATATGCATAGTAGAAATCACAGATACAGAAGTCTTTCTAAGCTGGAAAAGAGAGCCAACTACCTATTAAATAGAGAACCAAACTCACTGCTTCTATTCAGATGTAGGTGGTTTCTTTGCAAACATAAAAGGGCTTCAGAACTCTTTTAAGTTTTCAAGGAAGGTTTAACTACCAAAATGTGATGGACTAAGGCATTCTACTCACCAAGATAAGCTTCCCCAGTGCTAGGACCGGGAGGCGAGTAGATTTTTCAGCTCTGTGAGCTCTTTTACGACATGGCGTACAATAGCTCCTGCCAGCTGTTTATAAAAGTCTCTTAACACATTCTTCAGAGCTATATTCCTGTCAGTAAGTAGAACCCTAAATTGAAACTTTGAAAAACATTTTTCCACTTATAAAATGTACATGTTCATTAGACTTTCCACTCCTGAAATGATTAAATATGCACATGTAGCTCTTCTTTACCCTGCTTGATATCTGCATATAAATTTCTTCGCAATGTTCAGATTCCAGTGGTTGGAGTACGCATTCTGTCCCTTGCAGATCCTAATATTCTTGAATACAGTTAGCGTTTGAAGAGGGACCCATATCATTGCAAACAACCATCTTGGCAAGTTTTAAAGAAGTCTATTGCTCATAAACCTGGCACTACTAGTGCATCTGGATGACAATCATAGCATGTGAGGATGCTGGAAAGGTAAATGCAGGTAGTGTAAAACTTGGAAAACTTAAATTATTAACAAATCGAGTTTACCACGTCCACCTCTCTTACTTCTTAAGTCCCACTTCTCTTAGCTCTGAAACTGTGAGAAACCTCCATTGCTTAGAGTTTGTCTATCATATACAGTGTGTACATTAGTTTATGCACTGTATCCATCTAAAGGCATGCATTACATGGCACTTAGCATATTCAGCATACCAATAATATTGAGATTCTACAATAGCATCTTATTTTTAAAAAACTAAATGGGATTCATCATCTTAATAAATATATATTCTGATAGTTTATAATATTTTTGGTAAGTATTAACTAACCTAGTGGAAATCAGAATGCGACATTACATTCTAGGGAAAAGTGAAAAACAACATTTGTAAATTTAGTTTCTTACAATTTGGCTCCTAAGATTATAATTAGTAACTAAATTTAAGTGGTGTACTTTCTAGAAGCACAAGAGAATGTAGTCACGCTGACGTCAATGTGATCTGAAGGTGTTCTGAAAATCAGAACATTTATTTAGAGGACTGCATTTGGTTTTTAAAACTTTTAAGCATGGCTTCTCCATTAGAAAATACTAAACTAGTAACATAGCTGTAATAATTTGTCACAGAAGCTATAATCCATGCCACCGAGACATTAGTTGGTCAGTTTTGAGAGCCTCTAACCTCAACTAGGCACACGGTACTCTATATTCCACTCTGACAAGTAACCTAATTCCTTTTTGGCTAATTTCAGGTGTGCACTGGGGGCTGGGGTGGCATGGGCACTAAGACTCATGTTTGACAGCCCAGAGGTTACAAGTTTGAGGCCATATAAGCACACACAGTGTGGCCGTATGTGATTCTAGCAAATCTGTGAATTCTACTAAATACCTTGTCACACAAAGACACAAAAAAGAAAAGAAGGGCTATTCCATGCTATTAATGTTACTACTATCCCTAAAAGAAAAACAAAACTTCTCTGACAAGTGCAGGGGGGCTGGACCCAGTTATTTGTAAGGTCCCTTCCAGGCCTTAACAACTATGAAACTATGAAAACTGGTATTTGCTTTAAGAAATTGAGCCGAAATGATGTCAATGGAAGAAGGAGGAAATGCCGTTGGTTCCTTTCATGGAAAAGTATTATCTTTTGCTAGCCGCTTGAGTTTGTTATAGGCTTCCCATACAAACATTTGGATCCCCGGTTGCTTTTTAACAATATTTCAATATTAGCCAGGATAACTTTTTTTCCTCATCTGAAAGTGGTCAGGAAGCCTTGACCTTTTGTTTCAGATGCAGGTAGTGCAGTTCATACTATAGGTATGAAAAAGATAGTACACCTGCAATGTGTATTGCATTTAAGGTGTAAAAACATTCCAAAATTGAAGGTAGGGTAGAATACAGACAGGATCCTGCTTGGTAACTAGTACGCCTCATTAGAGCCTATACTATGAGTATTGAACGTTCTGCAGCAGTGACCTATCATCTTGTAGGGGGAAATTCAACTGTTGCTTTGACCTATAAACTCTAAGTCTAACTAAGACATCAGTTAGACTTAAAGACCATTCAGTATAGAAAGGAAGCTGCTGACATGTATTTTCCATGAGGGAACCAAGTTGGGCTTGATCCCTTTTAAAAAAAGTGAACAGACTTTTAGTTTTGATTCAGGAAATGCATCCACATGCCTGCAGTGGCTTTTTTTACTTCAACTGTGGCACTGGTCAGGCCACAGTTGGAGTACTGCATCTAGTTCTGGGCA
>NW_017728909.1:1979966-2032713 GCF_001723895.1 Crocodylus porosus | reverse complement strand
GTGGAGCTGCATACATTAATTTACTCAGCCGTACTGTGTTAAAGCAAGTTTTTTAGAGTTGGTTTACAGCAGTTCTTCTCAACCTTTTCCTCAGCATGGCCCTCCAGTCCCCCTAGGTTCCACTCATTCCCCATTGCCAACCCTCTGGCTCTGCCATTACCCCTCATTCCCCACTGACAGCCTCCCCATCCCCCCTGCTCCCCAGCCCTGCTGGTGGGGACCCCCAGCTGTCAGGACTATAGGGCCAGGACCAGGACCTACAGCCCCCTGCTCCCCCCTGCAGTGCCTGAGCCCTGATTGCCACTTGTGGGAGGCGGTAGCTGCGGTGGCTGAAGTGGAGCCCATGGGGGGACAGGATGTGGGCTCAGGGCTCCCCACACTGCTGGCCTCTTCCCTACAGGCCTCTGCAGTCCAGCGCATGGGACCCGGTGCAGGAGGGCAGGGAGGCTTGGTGCCACTGCTCTAGCCCCATACTGGCTGCGTTGCCATAGCAAGGCACTCTCTGCCCGCCTGGCAACAGCAGTGCAGAGTTGTGCCCCTTGCTTCTGCCAGGCAGGAAGGGGGAGCCTCGCCATAGTGGCATAGCTGGCATGGGACTCCCAGCAGCAGCACTGACCGTACCTGCCCTGCTCTGCTGTGGCTGCCCCAGGGGGAGCCCTGAGCCTACACTGAGCAGCTTGTATCCACCTCTGCCCCATGTACAAATCTGGGGGTATGTTGCCCCCTCCATGTCTCCCTCCCTGGAGTGCACAGCCCCATTTTTATCATTGTGACCTCAAATGGGGTCCCGACCCTAAGGTTGGGAACAACTGGTTTATAGCCTCTCTTAACCGGACACATAATTTTCCTTCTTTAGTGATTGCTGGTTATCTCTAGTTTCCTATTCAGGTTGATAAAATGTAATGTTAGACTAAAATAGAACAGAACAAGAGCTGAACAAAGTCTTAGGAACTGCATAGCTTATATATGTACCATTTTTATTACAAAGCTAATGTTAATATCAACATGCCACCTCTCTCACTTTATTTCTTCAGCTGTATAATCCAATGTGCTGTAGGCTTCATATTGATTTGCTAGCCACAGTGACTTTCCTGCAGTAACTTCCCAGTCTCTTTCATGGACATTGTGGACAGTCTTTTTCATGGACAGCAGCCTTTTAGTTTAGTAAAGTAGCCAAGTATTTCATTTTCTTGGCTTTTTTCCTCTCACTCTGAGACGTGGAAGAAAAGATTATTCTTCCTTGATCTGTTCTATTTGTCTATTAATCCAAGTATTTCTGTAACTTAAGTTCTTTATGCATGCATCTGCTCTGAGCTTGAGTAATTTGCTTTACATGGTTTGCTCCCTTCATCTTTCTGAACTCTGGGAAAATTCCTGTAGTAGTAGAGTAATAGTAATAATAATATCCTAAGGATACTTTATTCAGTGTCCTTGATTACAAGATACATTGCAAATAAAACCATTGAAACACTATTGTTACATTTGGTTTTTGTCTTACAAATCTGTCCTTTCATTAAGCACAAATGCTTCAGTTTAAACGCCACTATGTAGCAGTGATACCTGCAACAACAGACACAAGTAAGTGTGTAGTCATCTTACATTTTGTGCTTGTTAGTACGTTATAAAAGTAAGTCCCTGCCAGCATGTTTGCAGCATCACATAGTATCCTTTTTTCTCCTAACCGCTCAGAAGCCTAAATGACACCATAGGAATTATTTATATTAGATCCCATGAGACTCCCTAGGATCTTACCATCTAGAATTCAAAGGTAAAATAAAACACATACCAAGAAAAAAAAAAAGAAGGGAAATGAGTATGTAGTAAATGCTAAGGGTTATTCGGGGAAATTGACTAGAATTACACTGATGTAATTGTCCTGGTATAGCTCCCTGTGTGGACACGTGTATTCCAGAGTAACAGTGCCCTTTTTCTGATATATCTTATGTTGCTGTCAGTTTCCAGGATAAAGTGTGTCCAGATGGGAAGGTATACTGGAACAACTATAATAATATAATTAAACCATTGTAATTATATCAGTAAATTTCCAGGTGTATATGAGCCCCAAGGAAAAAAAATCATGACTTCAGTATAAAATGGTCTATAGCACAATACAATGAACAGTAAGAAAAAAGTTGTAAGGCAGGTATCGCACAGCATATAAAATAGTCATTTTGAGTGCTTACTACTATTAACACTAGGTTACAAATGCTTCAGTTGCAAAATTGTATATGTATGAATTCATGAAGACCAAATTATTCCTTATTGCCAAATTATTCATGATGACCACAGTATTCATTATTGCCAAAAGTACAAATGAATTAATGATATCCAAATCGTCCCAAGTAAGTTTGTATAAAATATGTTTTCTTCACCATCCTGTAGTCTTGTATGTGCTATATTTACTCAAATCAAGATCATACTGAATCTCAGATGACCCCCTCCCCCCAATAATTAAATTCTATACATGGGAAATTTATAAATTTGTTAAATCTAATTATTGCAGGATTGTCTTAAATTCATCTTTCACCAATGCTATAGAGGGCAGGCAGTGGGAGGAAGGGAGTATGGGGGAGGTCAAAAAGCTTGTGCCTGCTTCCCTGCCACTTCCTCCCCTCTGCCTGCCTCCCCCCCACATCTTTGAGTCCCCCTTCTCCCCAGCTTCTGCTTCCCATGCCCCCTCCCCACCCTTATCATTGCTCCATGCTATCAGTCTCCATCCCTGTTCAAGTCATGGAGCATGGCCCCAAACCAGCTTCTGAAGCAGCCATGCAAGCTTCCTACTGCTGCTGTGGGGCCAGCCTGGGGACCCAGCCTGCAGTGTAGACAGTCTGCCAGCACAGACTATGAGGGTAAGGTGGAGATGGAGAGCGGCAAGCAGGGAAGCAGAGGTTGTGTGTGTGTGGGAGGAGATGGTGGGGTACAGAGATGATAGGGGGGCACAGGGGGCAGGAAGTAGTTGAAGCTGCTTGCACCCTGCACTGCCCTCTTTGATTCTGCTGAGCCTTTTTCCCCCCATGGTAAATGGGGGGACCTCATCTTAGAATAGAGTGAATCGGTTATGTTACGTTTTATGTTTACCTGTTTTTACTGGATGTTTTAAAACCTTTTTTTTCTCTGGTTACCATTTCATCTATACAAACTTTAGTTGCTGTGAATCTAGATGGGCAAGCCTCAAAGGGAAGACGTGAAATAGAAGCTGATTTTCATATATGACTTTACATGCATGCAAAATTCATGCAAGCTGTGAATTTCACCTTTCTTGTGATATGGATTGGTAGATAACATCTGTGACTGTAATATTTGACCCTTGGCTTGTCAGTAGTTCACATGGTACATTTTAGATAATATACCAGTGTACTTGTTTAGAGGAAAGGGGATTCCAAATTTAGGGAGAAAAGAGAAGAGAGTCTTTTCCTGCCAAAAGTAACACTCCAAATTTCTGTTTCAATGTCAGACACAATGTTTAGAGGCCAGATGCAAGTTATTGCCTCTCTGCACTGGGGAGTCTCTGCATTGAATTCTCTGGGCTTTAGATCAGGCTCTGAAGTAGCAGTGTGTGAGATAGTTGAAGGTGCCACTTAACACATCTGTCTACCCTTTATCACCAGTAGGATATTTTGCATTTTTTAAGTGTAACTTTATTTCAGAATTTCTTGAGTTTTATATCAGCTTTGTTTGGGGATATTTGCAGTATTCATGTAATTTTGTCTGTTGTTTTTAATTCTAAAATTGCTGGTATTTAACCTTAATAAAATTAACATTCATTTTATTTTAAGATTAGTTTTCTTTCTGGACATGTATAATAATCTATAGATTTCCCAAGGTAACTCAGTTTAGGTTTTGTAACTTTTTTTCTTGTTCTACATTAACCTACAGAAAGATCTAGTTTTTTGTACTGGCAAGTGAGGGCTGTACCTTGAGCAGTTTAATAATTAATACTTTTTTAATAACAGATTTTAAAAGTAGGCTGTTCCTTCTGAAATACATTATTTTTAACTGGGTTTTCTTTTCTCTTATTTTCTATATCAATTTTTAAGGTGCTTTTCTATATCAATTTATTTACTAGAACCAAATCAGCATTTGGAAATGTAACACTTTTACAATTATCAGGAAATATTTAAGAAACAGCTTAATTTTTCTACAGCATAGATTAATTCATCTAATTCATGTTTATTTCCATGGTCTGGAAGGCTTTCTCAGTTTAAAGAATAGTAGAAGATTAGGGATTTACAGTAGAAAACAATATTGCCTTCGTAGAATCTGTTTATTAAGATAATTTTTTTTTTTTAGCTTGTCTTTCAAGGATTCCTTAAGGATTCAGGTGGTTTTATGGGAAGTGTAGGTTCACCTGCATTTTGGTACTTTTTTGGCACTGGAAAGAAGTATGAAAAGGCAGGGGATGCCAAACTGTGACAGCCTAAGATTGGCTAGTGCGGGTATAGATAAAAGTTCCAAAAATAAACTGAGGATTCCAGTTCTTATTGAACTAGAATTTGGCTCAAATGTGCATATTCTGATGTTTGCATTTCATTCAATCTTTTATAATCTGAGATTGAGAGCTCCTTAATTCATATTTTCTTACTATTGGTTGCTAGAAGTGGGGAGTGTCGGGAACTCTAACACAAATCATTAATGGGTCTTAAGGTGACTCCATGGCCGTGTCCAGAGGAGTGTTGCTGTGAGGTGTGTGGCACTGCAGAATTGTCTGCAACATGACGTACTGCACATTCAGCTGTTCTCCGCACTGCAAGGAAGCAGCATAGGGGGAGGGGAGCTTGACCCTAGATATCCAGGGATAAAAAAGAAAACCATGCAAAAAAGCAGAGCGGCACATGTGGGGGTAGCAGGCGCCACTCAAAACCAAAGCCTGGTGGCCAGCCAGAGTCTCACTACAGCTGCCGGCCAGGCTCTGAGTGACAGAACTGCCATTGCTGCAGTGGCCCCCAGAATCCCAGGTAAAGCTGCTGGGGCTGGCGCAGTGCTGTCCCCAGCCGCCCCTACCCCACCTGGGGTAACCAATCCTTGAGCCACAGATCCATCTGCAGAAGCTACAGGTCTTCCTGCAGAGGAGAGTAGGCTGTAGGGTGGGATTTCTCTCCTTTTCTTACCTCTGCTCTTTGCTTTAAGGGCCAAGTGCTTTACTTCAAAATGGACTTCTGCTTGATTGAGGTTGCAGTACCATTGGAGTAGGTTGGTAGCCAGCAGGGGCATGGAGTGGGGGAAAGTGGGTTGGGGAGATGTGAAGATGTGGTAAACAAAATTCATGCAGGAGTGTTACCAGTCTTCTTCACTCATTCAGTATTTTTAGAATTAGCATGTTTAGATGTGATATTTTTTGTGTTGAGTTACTGGTTGACTATCTTTGGAAAGAGAAATAGGTATAATATACCAATACTTTTTTGGGTAAGAGTCCCTATTACTCTTTTGATGCCCATTAGGGCTGTGTGAAAGAGCATCGTTCCAATTCGACTTCTGTTTTGACGATTCAATGGAACAGTATTTTATTTTGAATTTTGTTTCATTTCAAAAGCATTGTTTCGTTTCATTTCGGTGAAACTGTTTTGCTGTTTTGATGTTTTGCCCATAGGTTGTTATGGGGAAACATAAAACGCAGCAGGCAGGCAGATTGGGGTCGCTGGTTCGCACCTTTGGGAGGGCTGTCGAGGCTGTGCCGGAGTCCTCTGATTTGCCTGCCAGATGACAGGAGGCAGGTGCTGCCAGCTGAGCCCAGTGCTGAAGCCAGTAAGCCTGGCTTTGAAACCTGAGAAACGTTTCGAGCCCTTGTTTCATTTTGAAGCTGTTTTGAAGGCTTTTGTTTTGTTTTGATTTCACTGTTTCAAGCTCGAAACGCATCAGAACATCTTCAAAATGAAACGCTGGGCAAAATTTCTCATGGCCTTAATGCCCATGCCTGTTTTGATGGATTAGTAGTTGCCATGAATATATGACTGCTTATCCTTCAAATATCTCTCTTCAAAATGAAGTAGCGTTCACTGAATACTTGTAGTTCATTTTCATGTGCAGCTCTGCATGTAAGGAATTTTTGATCCCTCATAGGAGTCTGCCTGTCTTCTATCATGTTAATTTCTTTGAGTAAAATGCGGAAAACGTGTGTACATGAAACTTTACTTTTCACTGCTCTTGGGAGGCTTTTCACATCATTCCAGTGGTTTTCATAGCATGTTATTTATCTCTCTAAACTTTAACTAGTACACGTAAATCACTCTACTCCATTCATGTAAAATGGACCCACGTTAGCAGTTTTATGGTCCTTCAGGGTCAGAGTTCACTGTTGCTGTCAGAAAACACCAGCTTTTCCTTTTATCAGCATTTCCGTTGGGTCTGACAGCTTGTATGGCCCTTTAAAGGAAATGGCAACATAGAAACCTAAGCAGTACTTTGAACATAACTAAACGATCTTGTAAATTAGAGGTGGAAAATTAGTTTATTTTAAATGCATTAATGTATTATATTTAATTATAAACAGCCATTTAAAAAAAAGCTAGAGAAAGCAGAAGCTACCATTGGCAACAAAAGCCGTTTAAAGGTAAATTTTGGTACATTTTTGACACTTTTTTTCCCTTAATGTATTTTACATTAAAGCAATGTTAATATGTTTTTGGATTAATTTAATTAAATGCTTTCTATACATTTACTCTTGTGTATTAAAACAGTACAAATCTGATCTTCTCTTGTGCACTGATAGGCTTAGTAACAATTATGTACCTGTACCTTTGAGCATTACACATGTAAATGATCCCAACTCACAAGACTAGTTGAATTAAGATGGGACTTACATTATCAGGACAAATGTTAACAGACTTTTTCGTGGCTGGAAACACTAGTAAATTTCTAGTAACTGAGACGCACGAGAACCATTTGGTTATGGAAAAATCTAAACAATTCCAAGTATTAATTCCAAGTATTCCGACAGTTTTAGTTACAGTGTTAATTACCATACATTTTCCTTTTAAGAATTTGACCATAACATAGAAAGTTCTAGAAATGAGAAGCAAACAGGCTTCAGAAATGTGCATGTGAAAGCACATACAAACGTAACTGGAGAATGGTGCCACTTCTCAGAATTAATACCATAGCTTGACAGTGCCTGAATGAGACTTGAAAACTACTTCAGAGCATCGAGCTTGCTGCTGTGCCACCAGCTGTTGCGTATGTAGAGATTTTTATTATTTTTATAGCTTATGGCCAGGACTATGTACAAACAGTGTTAATTGCTGTTTCTCCACTGCTATATTTCCCAAACTGTGGGGAGCATGGAGGGCTCTTTGTGCTAGATTGGGCTTATGGTGCGTGGCCCAATCCAGGCACATGGCACCAGGCCAGGGTAGCATGGGGGATCTGGCTCATGGACCATTCCTTGTGCCACTCACCTGGCCCACAGGAAAGAGAGGTTGAGCACCACTGATGTAAGTGATCAGTTGGCAACTAAAGTATGTTTAATTTTTTTTTTTTTTTTTGAAGACTAAGATCTGAAGATGTTCAGATTTTATACATGACGCATGGTACCAGATGGATATAAGTTTTGGTGAGAGACAGGGGTAAAATTAATGTAAAGTCAATATCAAAACCCCAAAGGAAAAAAGTCATTCTTTTAAGAGTACCGTAAACGCAGACTATAGTAGCTAGAAGCTCACCTATGGATTCAAATATCTGTTCGCCCCCACAATTGCCTTTGACTTTTCAGTCTTATGTTTATATTGGGCATATACTGATTTCTAGATTTCCTCTCTGAAGATGATTTTTGCTCAGATTCAGTTGCACGCAATGTGAAAATGAATTACTGTTATTTAGCAAATGAGTTGATGAAGTTGGTAGAAAAGGGAAGTTGAGCACTGGTACAAAGTATTAATACATGAGGAAATAACCTTCACAATGAACTTTAAAGTTTGGGCTCTGGTGAGCTGTGTAATATTACCTCAGTGATGGAAATAAATTATATTATACTGTGGCACACTATTATATATATTCTGTATATTACATGGATTACTCTTATAATTGATCACAAACCCTTATGAAAAAAGGTTGTAATTCACAAGAGTAATGACAGCAATGTCTCATATTTCAGAATTTTTACATCACACCTATGAATTATGGGTTTTAGTGTGCAAATCCTGTTTAAAGGGGAAAAGAGAATTTTTTTAAAATACTCTGGGTATTAGCAAGCTGTGGATTTCATTAGCCCTCTGCCTAACTGTCTGTTTTGATTGCCAGTGCATACATATTCAGAGATCTTGTGTATGCATGGGTGGGTGGATGAGTCAATGTGTGCATGCACATGCATACACACCCACCTGTAAAATAAAAAGGCAGATCTTGAAGTTCTGTTCACTTGTATATGCTAGTAAAAAACCATGTGTTAAAGAGGCTTCAGTAGGGAAGGATTTGCAACAACACTAACATGTAAAATGTCCTAATTTGCCAGAATTCTTAATCAGCCAGTTTACTGACTGATTTACAGCTTTTGCTGTTTTGACTTTTTTTCCAGAGGGGATGAGGAGAAGAACGTTTTTCCTTTTTTTTTTTTTTTACCAGAATGGGATTTTCTGATAGGACACACTTAGAACTTTATAGGGCATCTCTCAGCAGTCAAACCATAAACAGAAAAGTACTAGTTTCTCAGAAAAGGTATTCAACTGGTTTCAAAAATCTATATGAAGAGGAAAATCTAGATTCTTGGAAATTGGTTCCAAGCTGCAAATTGGTCACCAGATAATCATGATTCTAAGTGTCTGCAAGATTTGCAATTCTTCAGAGCTGACTGCATAAACTTGAAAAGAGAGATACCAGTTGATAGTCCTCTTAAGTTTGCATCTGCTTGCAAAATCAATGAAATACTACCACGCAAATATCACAGTCCTAAACATAACCAACTTGAAAAACTGATATCAAGGCAAGTACATTATTACGCTTTTTTAGATTCTGTAGGATGAAAACAGCAATAGAAAGATCCATAAGAAAAATACTAAAGCTGAGCTCATGTATTGTTTCAGAGATACAGAAGTTGTTTGGAATTTGAATTCATAAATTAGTATAACACAGGACCAAAAAATAATCAGAACTTTAGAATTTTAGAAGTCATGACTTTTCTAGTCAGGTTTTTTATACTTGGTGTGTCACTAATCATGAAGCTGCTATTTATTAACTGTGGTGGACTTTTTAAAACCATGAGTATTTGTAAAATCTGCCAAGTTGCCAAATTCTTGAAGGGAAAGAACAGCCAGAAGTCCATCATGAGCTTTTCTTGATCAGACTTTAAGTTGAGTAGTAATATAACTATTTGCTTGTGATGTAGTACAAAGTGGAACCAGTGACTTGAGAAATAGACTGGTCCATTCGTGTAGTTTCTACCCCATTAAGCCCTGTTATTTGTAGTTTATGGGGGGGAAATAATTTGTAGCCTCAAATTGCAACCTATTTATTTCAAGTAGATTGGAATGTTGTAGCTGTGATGGCCCGGGACATGTCTGAGAGGCAAGGCTTTCTTGTGGAACTCTTAGTGGACCAACTACATAGTTGGGAAAGCTATTTGAAAATGTGTTTGGCATCGGGTCTGAAGAAGCTCTGCCTGTATCATGTGTTATATCTCCAGCAAGATAAATGCTCCTCTCCTGCTAGATCCAAGAGAAAGATCTTCCTGTTACCTTTCCTCTTCCTTTTTCTGCCACTCCACTCCTAAGGATCAGTAGGAGGTCAGCTGAAGTGGCTCCCTGTGCCTTCTCCAGACCAGAGTGATTCCAGTCTGGGGGAGACGAGGAGTAGGAGGAAAGATGGTATTTGTAGGAAAAGAGTTTTCTTTCCTTGAATTTTATTATTTGTCACAGGCCAGCTGGGCACTGTGAGTGTATCAGTTTAGTTGCAGTCTGACTGGGTGCTGCAACTGTATCAGCCACTCGGCTGTTTCGTTCAGGATCGAGGAGGCAGAGTTGGGAGTGAAACAAAGGCAAATTTATTATAGCTTACACACACAACGGTTAACAAAAAAATAAATGCAATAAGCAGATAATGCAGTATTAAGGAGCTAATAGTAAATAATAACAACAGATTATAACAACAGATAAATGGATCAATTCTGTTGCAGGCCAACTGGGCACTGCGAGGGTATCAGCCACTGGTCTGTTTAAAACAACAGATAGACAGACATGGGTTGGCAACTTACTGATAGTCCCTTGATGCCAGGTGCAGGCTAAGTGATTCCACCAAAGTCAGGCATCCCTGATTGACACTATCGGAGGGATTACCAGGGAAGATCCCTTGATCAGGATCTGATCCCCACTCACACCGGGAGTTTAGAGTCCGGGCTTGGAAAAGCAGTGACTGTTCTGTTCCCTCGTTCCTGTTGGTCACCTGACACATGCTTTTTATACCTAGTCTTATGCTAATCTGTTGGCTTTAGAGCCACTTACAGCGTTGCCCTATAGCTGTTACCCTATGGGATTAAAAGGTGTTTAAAAGGTTACTACCCAGACTCTGGTTTATCCAATAAGCAAATTACAATGCAGCATTTTTAGATTTGAAATTAACATTACTCAGCCCTTTTAGATTTTCCTGAATATACTTTCTTGAGACTTGCTTTCCTGGAATGTGTTGGGTGTGCTGGGCGGTTGGATCTAGCTTTTATCATCAAGGCTGAACCCTGAGCAAAAACCATTAGGTCAGTTAATCTTGCAGCTTCACTTTTGGGGCCTAGTCAGTTCCACGAACAGTTTTATCATTTTGGTTAAACTTATGACAGGCAAGTTACATTTGCAGGTTACAAATGTACAAGCTTTATATTAGGCAAAAATTCAAAATGCCTTCAAGAAGCACATATTTATTGCTTATTAATCTCTTTGGTTCTGGCCGTCACAATTATTATATGTGATCCTTTAGAATCATAGAAAAGTAGGGTTGGAAGGGACCTCAGGAGGCCATTGAGTAGTCTAACCCCTTGCTCAAAGCAGGACCATCCTCAACTAGATCTTCCCAGCCAAGGCTTTGTCTAGCTGGGTCCTAAAAACCTCAAAGGATGGAGATTCCACAGCCTCTCTAGGTAACCTGTTCCAGTGTTTTACTACCCTCCTCATGAGGAGATTCTTCCTAATATCTAACCTCAACTGCCCTTGCTGCAAGTTGAGACAGGTACTCCTCGTTCTGTCATCTGCCACCACTGAGAACAGTCTGCCTCCATCCTCTTTCATACCACCCCTTAGGTAGTTGAAAGCTACTATTAAATTCCTTCTCAGTCAAATCATGTCTAGACTACATAAGCCCAGTTCCCTCAGCTTCTCCTTGTAAGTCATGTCCCCCAGCCCCTTCACCATTTTTATTGCCCTCCACTGAACTTTCTCCCATCTGTCCACTTCCTTTCTGTAGTGGGCAGCTCAAAACTGGACACAGTACTCAAGATGTGGCCTCACCAATGCTGAATAGAGGGGAATAATCACTTCCCTTGACCTGCCGGCAACACTCCTACGAATACAACCCAATATGCCATTAGGCTTGGCAACAAGAGCACACTGTTAGCTCATATTCAGCTTATTGTCCACTAACCTCTGTGCCACCTCCCAGGTCATTGATGAAGATATTGAAGAAAACCAGCCCCAGGACTGACCCCTGGGGCACTCAACTTGATACCAGCTGCCAACTAGACATCAAGCCATTTGTTATGGCTGTCTGAGCCCGATGCTCCAGCCAGTTTTCTATCCACCTTAAAATCCATTCATCGAGCCCATACTTCCTTAGCTTGCCTGGGAGAATGTTGTGCATGACCTTTGCTAAAATCAAGGTATGCCCCATTCACCAGTCTCCCTGCATCCACAGATCCAATCATCTCATTGTAGAAGGCAGTCAGGTTGGCCAGGATTGTTGGTCATGACATGGCCCTGGTGAATCCATGCTGGCTTGCTAATCACTTTCTCCAAGTGCTTAAAAATGGATTCCTTGAGGATCTCCTCTATGATTTTTCAGGGACTGAGATGAAGCTGATTGGTCTGTAGTTTGCTGGATCCTCCTTCTTTCCTTTCTTAAATATGGGCACTATGTTTGCCCTTTTCCAATCAGCTGGGACCTCTCCTGATCACCATGAGTTTTCAGTGGTGGCCAGTGGCTCTGCAGTCACATCAGCCAACTTCCTCAACATTGGGTGTATCCCATCAGGCCCCATGGATTTGTATATGTCCAGCTTTTCTAAATAGTCCCTAACCTGTTCTTTCACCACGGTTGGCTGTTCACCTCCTCCCCAAACTGTGGTGCCCAGTGCAGTAGTCTGGGAGCTGACCTTGTCTGTGAAGACTGAGGTGAAAAAGACATTGAGCACTTCAGCCTTTTCTGCATCCTCTGTCACTAGGTTGCTTCCCCCATTCAGTACAGGACCTGCACTTTCCCTGGTCTTCCTCCTGCTACTGACATACTAGTAGAAACCCTACTTGTTCCCCTTCACATTCCCTGCTAGCTGCAACTCCACTTGCACGTTGGCCTTCGTGGCTTCATCCCTGCATGCCTGAGCAGTACTCTTATTCTCTCCCAAGTTGTTTGTCCAAGTTTCCACTTCTTATAAGCTTCCTTTTTATGTTTTAGTTTACTGCAGAATTCGCTGCTAAACCAAGCTGGTTTTCTGCCATGCTTGCTAGTCTTCCTGCACATTGGGATGGTTTGTTCCTTCACTCTCAGTAAGGCCTTCCTCTCTTTCTGTGCCTTCTGTTCTGTTTGGCACCAAACTGTCTGATTTGTGTATGCAAAATGCAGGGTGTGTGCGCAGTTTTTTCAGGGCTGACTACACGCCAGTTAGAACCTTGGCTGTTGCGTATATGTGTTCAAGGTTAGTATGTACTTCTGGAGAGCATAGCTAAGAACATTTTTAGGTAGCAAGCAGGACGAGCTGAAAGAGGGAAGTTTAAACTTTTAGGAAGGTTAATTGAAATACAAGGTGTCTCTGGTTTGTGGCAGTTTTGCACGATCTAGGATATTCTAATACAAATATGTTGAAAAGAGCAAAAGAGCATACTGAGTTAACAGAAGCATAAAACATGCCCTTTTTCTAATAACCTTATTTACTTTCAAGTAAGATGACCCTGAACTTTAGAGAGTCCCCCGATAATTAGATTCTATATCTGGAAAATGTATAAATTTGTTATAATATTCCAGATATAGAAACCAATTATTGGAGGTTTTCCTTATTTTGTCCCCTCCCACTGCTACAGCAAAGAAAGGAAGTCTGGGGTGGGTCAGGTGGCCTCCTTGACCTTTGCCCTCCCAAGTGCAGCCCTTTTCCCTCCCCCCCTTCTCCCCTTGCTGTCAAACCTGCCTCTTCTTGAGCACATAGAAGTTGGGGCAAATTTGATAACAATGACTTTGAAATAAACATGCCTACAGTAATTTTGTCCACTCAGAATTGATGCATTTAGGACTCATCATGACTTAAAAAAGAATCGGTGCGGTTGGAGACTGAACACAATGGACGTTACCACATATCTTATTCAGATAACCTACTGCAAGGCTAATGCAGCCTTTCATAAATGTGTTGCTCAATTTGGATCATGTGTTTTATACTCATGCTCAGTGCTGGTTCCATTTCATCAGATTCAGAGTTGGTTTCTGTTACTGAGCACAATACTGCTTTTGGCTGCACTTTAATTCTGGGTATTTAATGTGGTTTCCTTGTATGTGATTATAAGATGAGGGGCTTTTGCCCCCATGCTTACTGGGGGGGAAGCCTTGTCCTGTATTCAAGTAAATATGGACATACCATATGCATTTTGGTTTTAAAAAAAAGTACCAGAAACTAACATTGGTAGCATTAAACCTTAGAAAAAGATTTTTAGATAACAGAGTCCAAAAGGTCTTAAAATAAAAGAAACAGTAATCCTTAGATATAGAAGAAAAGGTAATTCGGGATATGAAACCAGTGTCTTGTAGTTCTGTATCTATCTTTAAAGGAAAAATGGAAGCAGGGATACAAGAGGTAAAATTCTATCAGTAAATGGCAAGGTTCAAGAGGTTATTTGAGCTGCACTGATATCCTCCACAAAATGGAAATCCAAATGGACTGAAACAATAAAAAAGAGCATAAAGCATAGCTAACAATATATAAAAAGGAAATTAGGAGAATGGAGTTAGAATTTGAAGAGCAAATGTCTAGGGATAGAAAAACAAGCAAGAAATGATCAAGTATTTCAAAACCAAGAAGCTCCAGGAAATTGATGTTTTTGCTAGATAACCAAGGCATAAAAGGGAGCAATTAAGAAAAGACAGACATGGCTGAAGAGTTAAATGTCAGCATTTGCCTCAGTTGAGGAAGCTGGGCAGATCTCTCTGTCTCTCTCTCTCTCTCTCTCTCGTAATCAAGAGGAGGAATTCTTGAAGTGAAGTGACAGCATTGGTACTGGAACAAACTGATAAAGTGCATAAGTTACTAGTATCATCTGATAAACACTAGAGTTTTAAGGAACTTAAAGAAGTACCTGCTAATATGCAATTTTGTACCATAATGAGCTACAATACTACAAGATTGTCAAGTTACAAATATTGTACCTATATTGTAGAGATGGACATCTTGGGGGATCTCGGGTATTATCAGTTCTGGCAGCAGTTCCTACTTCTGACATTTTAGTCAGTTTGACTTAGAAAACCCTGAAGTCATTTGTACTTCCACTAAAATATAATCATTCATTGCAAAAATGATAGACAACCAGGGGGTCTGGATTTAGAAATTGGCAGTGAGAAGGACTAGAGCATGGGGAAAAAAAACTGACGTGAAGGGAAATTGAAAAGACTGGTATTTTTTGCCTTCAGAAAAATGATAGCTAGTCTAGAGAACAGAGAGAGAATATTAAGTTCTTAATCACTCTTATTCTAAGTGCAGGAATTTCAGTGAGCTCAAAACTGTTAACAATATTTTCATGCACAGAGCCCAATTAGTCTGTAGAATCAGTTACCAGAAACATATCATTTTAGGCCAAGAGGTTAGAAAGTATATTCCTAAAAATCTGGATATTTTCATAAATGAGAAGAACATTCAGTGTAATAGTAGTAAAAATAAAAGTAGGGAAGAATTTTAAAAATGATGGAACATTTCTTGGAAGTATCTGCCATCCCCTAACTAGCACACAGGTCAAGAAGAAACTTTCCTTGTAGTCTGCCTATTGCCTTCTGCGATGTTTCTCCTACCTTCCTTTTGAGCAGCTGGTATTGGCTACTGTTAGAGGCTGGAACTGTTGAGGTATTGCTCTCCTTTCCTCCATGGGAACTATTGATGTATGGCTTTCCTTTCCACAGCAGGGAAGATCCTCTCCTGCGTCCTCATAAACCATCTTCTACCTCTGGCTGAGGAAGTCCTGCCAGAACCTCAGTATGGTTTCAGACCATCCTATGAGGTAATTGACATGATCTTTGTTGCCTGCCAGATCCAAGAACGGTGTCAGGAACAATATCAGGACCTGTCTATGGCCTTCATTGACCTTACTAATGACTTTGATTCCAGCAATCGTGTAACCTTGTGCAAAGTACTGGCTAGATTTGGAAGTTCTGAAAAGTACATCAAGGTCCTGAGGCTTCTCCATGATCAGGTAAGTGCAACCATCCTTTGTAGTAGATCAGAGACCAATCTATTTGTCGCCAAGCAAGGATGCATCATCGCCACAACTGTTTTCCATTTTTTGACCATCATCCTGGTTCTCTTAAAGAATGCCTTCCTTCTGGAATTGACACTGAACACCAAATGGATGGAGGGCTCTTCAATTTGGAACGTCTTCACTCAAAGACCAAACAACTCAAAACAACTATCTTTGACCTTCAATACTCTGACAACTGTGCTATTGTGCACACTGAGGAAAACCTCCAGACCACATTCAATCTCTTCAGAGAAACTTACCAAACTTTAGGCCTCTCCCACAGCCTCAAGAAGACTAAAGTGCTAGCCCGCCCCAGGCCATGAATGTGATCTCCCCTCACCCCAACCGTCCAAATTACCATTAAGAGATCCAGTGTGCAATAGTCTTTTCTGGGAAATCGCTTTTGTGTGTGTTTTTCATTATGATCTCTGTGAAGGCACCAAGATATGAGGCCTGTGATGCAGTTTTCATCCCCACTCTCCTCTACAGACATGAAATGTGGGTGACGTACTCGTTGTCATTTCAAGAGCCTGGAGAGGGATCACCAGTGATGCCTTCTGAAAATCCTCCACATCAAATGGGAAGATTGCTGCACTGATGCCAGCATCCTTGCTGAAGCCAGTTTTATCAGCATTGAGTCAGTGATTCTCAGGCATCAACTTTACTGGATCGGATATTGTGTACATGTGCCTGACTCAACTCCCAAAACAAGTTCTCTACTCTCAGGTTAGTAATGCCCAGAGACTTAATGGTGGCCGACTGAAATGCTGCAAGGACACATCGAAGGTGTACCTCAAGAAAACAGATGCCAACATCAAGAGCTGGCTGCCAACCAACCCCAATGGTGCCACAACTTCAACCAAGTGCACCTTGTTTCAAGGTAAAGTGTCTTGCCCTTGAAGCGGAAGAGTGAAAGCAGAGGAAGGAAAAAGAGAGAAATCCCAGCCTACAGCCTGCTCTCTCCTGTGGAAAGACCTGCAGCTTTCACAGTTGGATCCGTGGCTCAATGAGTGAACTGTTAAGTCACCTCAAGATCTATCACTGAGCTGTGGTAGAGATCATCCTCAAATCGAGAGACTGCTGATGACAAGAGGCATGAACATATCAACTGCACAATGAATTATATCATAGGTATGTCCAACTTAGTTTTATATATTGAAAGACTTCTGTAAAAGTTGGCAACCTAAACGCACACTAAAAATCATAAAAGTGGGTAGGGTAGACTTAGTTTAGAGACTTTGGCATTAGATGTGATGACCCGAATAAGCCAAAGTACTGATCTCCAAAATAATGCTTTATAAATGTGATGGGCAAATAAATATCCTCATGTGTTACTTGTGGTGACTATTTATTGGTGAGTCACCGTGTGAATTAGGTCTCATAAAATTAGTACTAAAAGCAAGCATAAGGGCACATGCACTGGGCAATATTTTTGAATAGTTCTGTCAGTATCCTGTAATTGAGTGTTTCAACCTCAACTTTATTTTGTTGTTCTTCCCTGAGTGCAGATGAGAAGGAAGGTTATGAATACCATGTCAAGTGTTCCCCCTTGTACCTGGTTTATACCTCCTACAGCATATTATGCCAGTATGTTGGTGACACTACACTCAAACTTGCAGATAGAGGGTTGGAGCTCTTGTTTCTTCCCATCCCTGTTCTCATGCGAGTAGGCTCTGCATATTTCTTGTGTAGCCATGCAAACCAAGGTAGAGTGTGACCCATGTTCTCTTCAGGAGCTGTCTTGTATGTTCTGAATTTACTTTATATAATGGAGCTGAAATCCTGATGGAATAGTCTAGGCTATACACAAATTATATTAACTAATAGTAGAAAATATAGTATCTGATGTAAAAGAAATCTGACATGAATGCAGTTCTGGTTCCTGGGTTTTTTCCAGTTATTTCTTTATATAATTTTATCTTTCCTGAAATGTTTTCCAAATTTCCTCATTTTTGTCAACGTAACTATTTCTGGTATTCTTGTATTTCTAGTAGTTCTTGTATTTAAGATATGTCCTTCTCTCTCCCTACTTCTCGTCCCCCTCAAGAGGATGACAGACATTTGACTTGCAAGATTTAAATGTCATTATAAGAAAAAGAAACATTAAAAAAAGCCAAAACTACTAATTGAAAGATTTCCATGGATAGTCATATGCTAAGGCCACCTACTTGTTCAGTTAACTGAGTTTATGAAGCCAATCTTAATAGTTTTGCCCTGCTCTCTTTTTGGTTTTTTTACTGTTGGAGCTGGATTCTTTTTGAAATGAAAACGACAGGTGCAACCATGCTTTACTTCCCTCCCATTACTGTCCAGGCTACTCCCTAAAATTTGGTGAGGAGTGGAAGTACACAACAAATGAAACCATCTGCCATCCCCAACAAACAAGCCAATGACCCACTGTTCAGGACAATGAGGGTGCCAAAAGAGTCAGCCTCTGGACAAAGTTCCTGCTGGGTTTCATTTAAGTAGGTTAGACCAAACCTGAGAACCTTCTACAGACCCTGTCAACATACATTTTGGTATGTGGTCTCTCCCAAGCCTGTCATACAGAGATCAAAGAACCTTTTAATTTGTGTTTAATCACTCCTTGAAAAACCATCCACCATATCCTGCACTGGCTATTGTGTAGAACACCAGATAAGTGAGGTTTTATCATCTGAAGCAAAATTCACCTCTTTCAGATGCTAAGTAAGAAAATAAAGAAAATGCATATTTTTTCCTGTATGCTGCTTTTTCTCTTCTGTATCACAATTAAGAATAGGATGCTTATTTAGAGTTTGGGAATATTTTGAAATTAAGCAGTTTTTTCATGAGAATTTCATTTGCATTAGCTGGGGTTTTAAGACGTTTTGACAGATGTTTTTACTAAACTATACATCAGACTTTGAATAGTTTGTCAACTAAGAAACATGTCATTCTTGGGACAAGAAATGTTACTGAGCTTTTTTAAAAAAAGAGAATTATCCCAGAGAGACTTATAGGGTCAGTGGGTTGTTAAAATATAAGTAATATGTTTATAAAGATATGGACATCTGTCACTCAAGCAGAGGTTGCCCAATAAACTTGCATAAACAGTTCTGTTCATTGTAAGAGGTTTATGGGCTGACATCTGTTTGAGTGACGGATGTGAGGGCAGGGTTGTTGCTGTGTGTATTCGTTAATATAGTATTAATAGAAGAAAATTCGAGTTTGGGGTGTATTGTTGTTCTTTATTTGCTTCCCTCTCCAAAATTAATTGTTTAAGGGTCACAACAGAGCAGTATGAGGAGGAATTAAGTGTTTTAACGGTTTTGCTGACCCTTGTAATAAATTAGGCAAATAATGAAACAGTTATTTGCAAACTTTGAAGTTGAAGAATGAATTGTAACCGGACTTCAAAACAGCCTCTGTGACCAGATTGTGAGCCATTGTGTCTAGTCACAACATTCATATTGATTAGCAATGGCTGACATTTTCCAAATGGCTGTGCAGAAAAAAAAAAAAGATTTATTTTATATATCTTTGTCACTAGTAAATTTAGGTAAAAATGTCAAAACCAAATCTCTTTAACAATTGCCAATGTGGACTTTTTCATGTACTTCTTTTGAAAGCTGTCTTTGTGAGGGGTATATTTTGAAATGTCTGCTCTTGTATTATCAGTGGAAAGCATTGCCAGTGATGTGAACTATAAAGCTTGAGAGGAGATGAACCTAGCTCTCTGCCCTCAGAAATGAATTTATGCCAATCTTACTGGATTCACCAGCTGCTGTGTGTTTGAGAGCAGAATTTGTTCCCATGGTGCTGAAGCTGCAAACTCTTAAACATGTACATAACTTCCCTCATTTTACTGAAGGGGATCACATGCTTAGAGTTTTGCAAGACTGGAGATTCTATATTGGGGCCCCTTTTGAGTGAGGCCTTGTATGAGACAGAGATGCAAGGGAAATCATGTGAGCGCTCCAAACTTTTAAGTGATACAGTGAAATACAAAGGATAAAATCAATTTTATATGCAACTGGCACATCTAGAACATAGGAAATATTATTGTAATTGTGACTTTATTAAAGTTTGCAATTATTTATTAGGTAACTATATATTATTTATCAATCACACACTTTGTTACAGTTATTATTTATCAGTGGTACACTTTCTGTTACTTTATTCTCATCTGTATTTAATGGATGAGAGAGCTGCATAGTATCCATGCATAAGATATGGAACTGCACGGTGCCCATACTTACTGCCTTCATATGTTGTGTATTAAAATAGAATGTCAGTCCTTATTCTGTAGGTTATTGCACGTATGTCAGTACTTTTGTGAAAATGTCAGTACTTTTAAAATTAGCGAACTGATTGGTCTGTAATTCGTGGTCTGTAATTCATTGTCTTTTGTGACAGGTGCACTGTTCCATCTTCTATTTGTGCAATCTTCTATTGTTCCATAGTTACTCTGAATAATTCTATTAACTTGGGAAAAGGTTGTCCTCTTCCTTTTAAAAAAGCATTTATGGCTTTTCTGGTGGTTTCCCATCGTTTTCTCAGTGACATCAGGCAGAAGATTTTCAGATATTTTCTTTTTTTTATTCATTTAAGTTTTCCTTTTAATTCTATCTTTCTAAACTAACACATAGGATGGTATTGTGAAGTGAAGTCTGAATTAAAAAAAAATCTTTTAAAAGAAAAATTACCAAATTAAAAATGTTAAATTTTAAAAATCAGACTCTTATCTGTTGAACACTGTTGATTTTAATTTTTTTCATTAATGCAGTTTATACTTCTTGTATTGTACTTCATGAGAAAAATGAAACTATTATTATTCTAATTTGCTTTTTAGTAGTTTTACTTTTGATTCTCTTTGCAGTATGATGATGTACTGTTTTAGTTGTACTGATGGGTAAGAAATGTTTAAACTTGTACTAATTTCTTTTCCTTGAGTTTACAGGGGGAAAAACATGAAAATGTTAATGTAAGTGTCTTTATAGATCCTGTGTATTGTATTTCAATTACCTGAAATTTTATCATGAACACATGTTTCAAAGTCAGACTCAGGCAAGAGCACTGACTCCCCTTCCCCTCCCCCTTCCACTTCTTACTTATTAGTAAATAATAGCCTATTACTTGAAGGGCACAAATATTGTAATATATGTTTCTTTAATCTCAAACCCTCACTCCAACTCCTCAGTTAGAAAAGTAAAGCTATTTTGATGACAGTTTAGTGCCTGAATTCAGGAAAAAGACTCATTGACTTCACTGGGCTTCTGAATCAGACTCACAGGTTACAGAATCAGGATTATAAAGCTTAGTAAATAGGCTTTAATTTTTTAATTATCCAGACACTTTTTAAATTTCAGATAGAAGAATAAAAAAGGTAGCTTATGTTATCAAGAAGCCTATAGCTATAAATCTTTTACATCCCCTAGGATTTACCAGCATTAATCAAAAAGTAGGGCACAAAATGGGCTTGTGGTAAGGCAATATTAACACTGAGTGAAACCATGACACACCCCTATGTATGAATATGGCAGTTACTGCTTATGGTTCTTGAGTGATAAAATGTTGAATATATTTTAGTCAGTTTAATAACCTGTGATTGGAAAGCTTAACCTATAGTCTTTTATTTACAACGTTGGTTACTGCAGTGGGAAGTTGTGCTCTGTTGTAGGTTGAGTGCTGGGCTGTTCACATCATGCTGATACCAGTGAATTGACATAACTAATATCTTGCATGTTCTCCCTGAAGGAATTATGCAACATTCAGATGTAATATTGTTTTGCTTGTATTTGTCAAAGTAAAAATAGCTAAAAGTTTGTTTGTTTTTTATATTGGAGAAGGCAAGGTCCAAGAAATTCACTTTGCATTTGGGATGAAAGTTGGTGAGGTTGGTGTTACCTTTGAGTTGTTATGGGAGCTAATTTCACAGCTTCATTTTGGCCCCTGAGAGAACTCTGTCTCCTTTCAAATAAGGTTGTACCTTTCTGCTAATAATTGTGCTTCCTATATTCAGTATTTAAAGACTGTCTTCATCCCACAACTGTAGGCAGTCTTCTTGAATGTTGGGTCTAAGCTGTTTGAACATCTTGAAGATAAGGATAGAGACTAGGGTTAGCATACATCAGGGTTTTCCCAAACGCATCCTATTTTTGAATCCTCCGATCTTCATCCGAGCAGTTCTTTTTAAATCTGAACAAATGTCTAGGATTTTCCTCTGCTCTGCTGGTGGAAGCAGGGGAGGACAATTGGAGGCAGGGCACTGTGTGCCTCTGCATGCATGCGCGCACGTGACCAGCATGCAGCCAGGCAGGTGGGTACAGGCAAGTCTTTGGAGAGGCAGGGATTGGAGGGCCAGTACTTGGGGACTGTTGTGGGGGAGGTAATGGGTGTGTGCAGATGGGCAGGTGCCTGCCAGCAGCGCGGAATGGTGTCTAGGCACGAGGGCTGTGGCAGGGCAGGGAGGAGGTGCCTGTCCCTCCAGCAGGGGAATTGGGTGGAGGTGGGCATTTGGGGGCAGCGGGGAGCTGTGCGCCAGAGCTGGTGGTACCAGGAGCCAGTGCCTGTCCTTGCAGGGGTGTGGGAGATGGCCCCCCAGGGGAAGGGCATGGTCAAGCTGCCTAGCATGACACTGGAGCCCCAGCATGGGGCAGGAGATGCTACAGCATCCCCTCTTCATTCCTCCAGCCTGTGCTGGGGCTGGACTTGCTCTGTCACCACCTGCACCACCACTCTGTCACTGTTGCAGCTGCTGCGTTCCAGCCCAATGAGGATGGGACAGCTGGAGGTCCCCTCTGCCAAGGCAGAGAGCAGCAGGGGAGCTGCACGTCAGGATTGAGGGGCACCAGAGGGGTGGGGAATAGGTGGAGGGGTGGGGAGTGAGAGGCACTGAGAGCAGCAGGGGGGCTGTGGGCCAGGAGCAGGGCAGGGCACTGGCAGTGCCAGAGGGCTGCAGGTAGGGAGTGAGGGGCACTAGCTTGGCCTGGGGCAGGGTGGGGGACTGAGTAGGGAGTGAGGAGCACCAGGAGTACCTGAGGAGTACCAGGAGGCTGCAGGTCAGGAGTGAGGGGCAGCAGCAGGGGTGGAGGGCTGCAGGTTGGAAGTGAGGGCACTGGCAGGGCCAGGGAGCTGTGGGTTCAGAGTAAGGTTTACCCACATCAGGTGTCCTCTTTTTTAGAATTGCAAGCATGGTAACCCTAATTAGGGACTTGAATTTGATCCCATACAGTAGTGTATGGCACTAGATCCAGTAGTTTGTGTTCTGAAAGTGATATGCCTTACACTAGGTGGCTTCTTGAGGCTTGATAGCGACATGGTTGGATGTTCTGCATTGCAATAGTTCAAACAGAAGTTGACCTAGGCAATAATAATAACAGCAGCATTGTTGGTTCTTATCTGATGTAATTTGATTGTTGCTATAGTTATACTGAGATTGAAAAGTTGTTCCTGTTAAGGGTTAAATTCATTTTGCCTAATGCAGCTGACAAAACTATTTTAAAACCTTATTAGAAAACTTGATCTGGGACATAGTTTCCCAGTGCAGTTTTATTGAAAAATGTCCTTGTCTACAGCAGGAAGCATATTCTGTGATTTTTATTTTGTATTCCCAAAAACTGCTTTTACATTTATGTTTGGGTAAAACTCTAGGCTGATTTAAGGAGATGTTCTCATCTTTAGTCAGATTTCATGCCATTTCTTATCTGAAAATTTTTGTTTGTATACAGTGTTTCTCTGTAGTTCTAATGACTTGTTCACCATGTCATGACATGATGTGTGACACTGATGGCTGGTTAGCCTATCCCAGGGCTCTAAAAAGCTATGGCTTTCATTTTGTGAAATGACTGCTCTCTCATTTTAGAAAGTAAAGTGGTGTATTGGTTGTTTGATCCAGTGTTTTTGCATAGTATAAAGAATGTATCTTTTACTTTTCACTCTCCTTTCACATACTAAAATGTTGAATAATTTCAAAAACATTTTCAGAAATTAATAAGTGGGTATATCTACTTTCATTGGAGTGGTGCTTAGATGCCCCCTAAGAGCATGTAGAAAAGTTAGGTGTTCTGTTGAAAATTTGTTGGAATTTTAATGGGAAATACAGGCACTCCTCAGACTTGCAACATACCTGGTTCCTGAAAACCGCATCTTAAGTTGAAACGTTGTAACTTGGAACCAGTTTTCCCACAGGAACAATGTTATAAATGGGGGATTGGTTGCTTTGCCATGCTCAATGCAGCTGCCTCCAGCTGGTAAGTCTGTTGTGGTGGGGAGGCAGATGAACGCCCCTGCAGTGAGAAAGGGAGTATGGCTGGGACAAGGGCTGCCCAGCCAGGCTGGGGGCGGGGGGCACGGGGAGGGGGCGGGCAGCTCCTGCCACTGTGGGCCGCCAGTCCAGGAACTGCTTGTCTGGTGGCTCATCCGGCAACTTTTGCTGCTGCTCCTGCTGCTGGTCCAGGAGGGCGTGGCAGGAGACATATGCCCCCAGATCTGTGTGGGGCTGGCAGGGCCAGTGCTGCGCCAGGCTGCTCTCTGGGTGGGCGGCAGAAGGCGCTAGGAGTGAGGACTATGCCCTCCTGCTGCTCACCCAGATGGGGGGCATGTGGAGCCACTGTGTTGCTTATGGCCTGTCAGTGCACAGTGGTCAGGGCCTCCCTGCACCTCCCAGGTGAGCCATGGCTTCTCCCCCACCCTGCCCCAGCTGGGTAAGGAGCGGCAGTGGCAGGGCGTGGGGGACAGTGTTCCCCTGGATCAGGGAAGGGCAGGCAGCAGAGTGGAGGCTATGAGGGGGCGGCAGCTACCCTAAAATTCCCTATAGCCCTCGCCACCCACCTGGAGCACAGCCCAGTGCAGTCCTGGCCCTGCCTGCCCCACGGAGATCTGGAGGCACATGCCCCCCCCATGCTCTGCTGCCGCTCACCCAGCTGGGTTGGGGCGGGGCAGGGCCAGGAGGCACGGGGAGGGTGGGGCAGCTCCAGCTGCTGCATGCCACTTGTCTGGAGGCAGCGCAGCGGTTCCGCCCCGCCTCAGCTGAGTAAGCGGCAGGAGGGCTTAACCCTCTCTCCCAGCACCTTCCGCTGCCCTCCTGGAGTGCAGCCCAGCACAGCCCCGGCCCCCCTCACCCATGCACATCTGGGGCACATGCCCACTCCCAGGCCAGCAGCACGCAGTACTCCTGTACTGGCAGCCTGCAGCAGGAACTACCCCACCCCCTCCTGCCTTGGCTGGGCAGCCCCTGTCCCTCTCTTGCTGTGGGAGAGTTGATCTGCACCCCCATGCCCCACCACAACAAACTTACCAGCTAGAGACAGCTGTGTCCAGCGTCATACAGTTGAAACCCTGTGGAAACCTCGAAACATTGTCATAATTTACGAAGGTCATAAGTGAGGTTTGTTGTAACTTGAACAGTTGTAAGGACTGCCCATAAAGTTAATCACCTAATCTGGAATTTGCCCAAGAGGCAAGGATTAGTACCCTTCCTAATAGAAAAACTCTCTCCCACTCTTCCCATCTGACTTGCTCACATTTTAATAATAAATCACTGCATAGCTGAAATACTAAATATCAATCCTGATTAATTCATAGTTTTAATACATTTCTAGGGTTGGAAGGGACCTAGTGTATCATGGAGTCTTACCCCTTTCCTGAGGCAGGAAAGAGCGCTGGGATTATCCCAGCCAGTTGCTTGTCCAATCTCTTTTTGAACAGCTCCAAGGTAGGGGAGAGCACCACCTCCCTTGAAAGCCGATTCCATAGTTTGGCAACCCTCACCGTAAAGAATTTCTTCCTGATGTCTAACCTAAATCTACTCCCCTTCAGTTTGTGGCTGTTATTTTTAGTAACCCGGAGGGGCACCCTGGTAAACAGAGTATCCTCTGTTCCCTGCTGACCCCATCCTGATGAGCATATAGACAGTCACAAGATCACTTCTCAGCCTTCTCTTGCAGAGGCTGAAGAGATTCAGGTCCCTTAGTCTGTCTTCATAGAATCTTCAGTTTTCCTCCCATTTTGGGGTATGTGGTTGTATAACAATTTTTTTAAAAAAATTTTATATTTCCTGTAAGATGGCTGTGGTGAAGAGATGACTTGTGAAGCAGGTGGAGGGAGGTGGGAGCCTGGGGAAGTTTCCCTGAGGGTAGCGATCAATGGCCATATTAATCTACCATGGAAGGGAGTTCCAAAGCTAGGTACTGGAGAACCTGCCTCCTCTTCCAAGTCTCATTATTGCAGTTCAAATTCCATTTTGGCTGAAGAATGTATCTGCCATGAAAGTCAGAATTGCAAAAAGAGTCGTTTTGGAGGTAGCTCAGTCCCCAGCTTGCTTAGGGTTTTAGAAATTGGGAACAAATTTTAGAATTTAATCCTATTTACTGAAAGCTAGTGTAGTGTTTGGACTACTGGGGTGACCTGAGAAGGGAGTCTGTTGCTTAACAGGCAAGGTATTGGGAACAAGCTGGAGCTATTTTGGCACTGCCGGCTATCCCATGTCTGCTGCACTGCACTAGCAGTAGGTTTTCATGACACACCGGTGAAACCTGAGCCTTTTTCCATGTTCTCCGGTATGCTGCTGCTATTTCTGTGGATCTAGAAAATAGGTGCAATTTTTTCAGCATTGACAGTATTTCTGATTTGCTGCTAAAGCTGTGTACCCGCATGATGTTTGAGGAGACCTATTTTGTTATTAGGTGCCAGCGATCAAATGAACAGGGTTTTTTGAGATCCTGTGGGCAAATTAGGGGGCAGGGTTAAGTTCTTACCACCTGTATTAACTAGTGCTAACTAACATGAGGGGACATCCTGGTGAAGACAAGGCAGTCTGAAGTTTTCACATAACTTAGCATGTCAAGCTCTGTCTTTACCTTAACCTGCTCATTTGCATGAAAAGAATAAGGTGTCTTATCACCTTGGAGGCCAACGGGTTTAGAGAGGCATAACTTAGTTTGTCAGATGCTAAATAGGTTCTTGCTTACCGAACCTTATGCCTGTCTGAACCATGGCTAACTGCCTCTCTCAAGGTAGTGTTGCCAGCTGTGTCATTCTGCATATACAGGAAACCCTCGCAATTCATAGGTTCGGCATTTGCCGTTTCAAATATTCGCGAATGCTAAACCTGCATCTTAAATGCACTTAAAGGAGCTTCCTGAGAGCTCTGCATTTGCCGCCAACAGGCTCCCACTGCTGCTGCCATGCTCCCGCCGCCACCACTCTCCCACCATCAACAGCGCAGCCATGAACCCCACAGCCACCAGTGCCTTATTCATGGATTTCGCCATTTGTGGGGGATACGAGAACATATCCCCTGCAAATGGTGAGGGTCTCCTGTACACATTGCCCCCCACCTCCCTACAGGAAGCTGTACCCATCTTCCCTTCTATAATTGTATGTGCAAGTCCATATCTGAGTATATTTGTGGTAGTATGTAATGGGTATTTTACATGTTTGATTTTCATAGGTGATTTTTCTGAGCAATTACTTAAAGTGCATTGTGCAGGGGGCAGGCATTATGAATTGGTGGACAGGTTGCAGTTTTGATGCCTTTTTCTTGCACTCATTAGAACATGTTTAACTGGTATCTCTCATTTGTAGTGTGCATCCTTTGTGCAGCTGATCTGCCACACACCAACAGAACAGTGTGTTTGGGATTGTTTTATACCTGTGAGGTGCCCTAGCTCTTGAAACATTTAAGCCTGTCTATCTACAGTTATGTATAAGGGACTGTTAACTAGTTTAGGCTTTGTTTTCAGGTGCATTTGCGTAATCCTTGATTAGTCAGGACATTGAGAACTCAATATCTGAATTGAAGGAGCAGGGTGGAGAGGGCACCTTTTCCAGCCACTACCAGGACCTTATTGCAATTAGGGTTATCTTGTTAAGTTTTGATTCAATAACGCTTTGCCCTTTTGGCCACTTTCTAAATAACTGCTTGCCTGTCCTTGTTAGTTCCTGTCTCAGCAGTTGTTGTAGGGCTGAGAAAAAATAGTTCTGTGAGTAGAAAGAGCTAGAATCAAAGCTTATATTTATTATTATAATGGTAATAACAGGGTTTTTTTCATTCAGATTTTTAAAGCAGGAGGATTGATCTAAGGTTACTAAAGTAACTTTTCAGGAGCAGCTTTGCAAGACCCTAATATTGTTTATTTTATACTTAATATCTCACTTGATGTGAGAATTCCAAACGTGTGTGTGTGTGTGTGTGTGTGTTACTTTCAGGCAAATGGTTACAGATGGGGGAAAAGCAGATGGTGCAAGGCAGAAGCTCTTCACTTATATACTGGACTTAAAATCGTGAATAAGGGGCTTGTTATTGACTTTTCTGGTTGAAATAGAATTAATTTAGGTATCTTGTTAGTTACCACTCTAACGGTGAATGTATAGGTATTAATATATTAACATAACCTAACTAAAATCTGGAGTAACAAAGTGTGTATATGAGACAGACGGACACTTTAAGTAATTAGACTTTGTCAATCTTGAGAGAGTACACAGTTAGTTGCTCTGGAGGTTTGGCTTTCTAGTAATCCAGAAGTGCACAAATTACAGTGGGTTTGTATACACATGCACAAAAGGTGATTTTTCTAAAGCACATTAAATTTAGTACCTCCAATCTGAGGTATTAAATTAATGTGCATTTAGCTGTGTTAATGTGCAGACTATTTTACTGTGTATTAGTGTAATGTCACGCTTTTTTATGTGATGCTTTAATGTGCGGTAATATACTGCACTTTCACACACTTACACAGACTTGACGAGACTGCTCTGACGCACTGGAAACTCAGCATATCAAAGCAGATTCAATTATTATCAGGTCTGCTGTAGCATGTAAATTGATGTGCTCTGGCCGCCTCATGCATCACATGTATCAGTAGTGCAGCGTGCCCTTGCGCTGAGAAAATGGCAGCAGTGCGCTTTGAACTAAAACACATTTGGTGTGCTTTAGTTCAAAGCGCTCTGTTGCCATTTTCTAAGTGTGAAGGCATCCGATGCTGCTGATACACGTGCTCCCGATACAATGCCAAGTTCTTTTAATTGGTATGGCTTGCTAATTAAAACTGCCCGACACCACGTCAGAAGCACATGTAACTGCCCACATTTTACTGCTGCTTAAAGTGCACGTGTAAACGTGCCCAGTATATTCTTTCAGATGCAAT
This sequence comes from Crocodylus porosus, assembly GCF_001723895.1. NCBI lineage: Eukaryota > Metazoa > Chordata > Crocodylia > Crocodylidae > Crocodylus > Crocodylus porosus. The sequence goes on along the minus strand of NW_017728909.1, from coordinate 2,003,996 downwards.
AACCGAAGTATAATATTGGATTCAAACATTTAATTTCTTAATTATGTCCTTTCAACACAATTTTTTGTCACAATGATTAATCAGTGTATACAGTGTTCCTATGTATTTTGTACCATGAAACAGAAATTTGTGTTTATTTGAAGTAGCTGTGGTTAAATTAAAATTATATTACTAAACATAGACTTGGTTAATGCTATTTTCATTTGCACGTTAACCTGGTAAAAATGAAATGTTTAATTTTATTGAAACAAAATGAGAAATGCCTTTTCATTTCAGTGCAGGAAACTGTTATTTTTACATAGATTAGCATTCAATATAATTGGTTTAGAGGCAGTCCTGGCATAACTAATTCTAAAATCCATTTTGTGGATAAATAGAACATATGTACTGGGTTGAATTTCCATTAAAATCTGAAGTCCAAATGTAGAACCTTATTACATAATTTTCATAAATATTCATAGCAAATCTTGTTACCAAAAGCATGCTGTAACTTTTATATGAGCAGATTTATAGTTCTGTTAGCACCTAGTCTCTGTAGTGATTGATTAAGATAGATAGGAAGGATCCTATCCTTTACTGCAGCAACCCATATGGGAATTAAGGCTAGCTCCAGAGGAAGTTTAAGAACAAACAGCATTGCTCAGCTGGCTTTCTTCTCTCTGCATCTATGTTGTTTCCTTATCCGATCCTTTCTCATGTTCATATTGGAAATTGTGGTATATTTCTGGTAGCAAATGGTAATTAATATAAAAGGCAAAGTGTCAGCACAGGGAAGAACAGAGAGATGAGGAGGAAGAAGTTAAAGGATTATGTTCTTTGCATGGCTAACATAAAATAAGTTTTTAATTTCTTAATCATACAATTATGCCTTTTAAAAATAAAGGCAGCTGTATCCCTCTGTCTGCAGCCACAGCTGAATCCTGCAGAAGTTCAAACTCCTCAGCTGAAGGCTGCTGGGTTTTGGGTTTGTTTTTTTTAACTGCTGTTTCCATGGTAATGGATGTCAGCTCAGCAAAAATGGAGTGTGTGGTGTGGGGAGGTGGAGTTAAAATGACCATCTCCCCAAATGGTGATTTGAAAGGTCTTTCATAGGTGCAGTGATATGAGGAGGTAGAAAGTTTGTCTGTTTGCATTTGATGTCTAGGCAATTAGTCTTTGTGTACCAGCTAGGTTTCTTTATATACATGCACAAATAGTTAATGAAATCCAAGACCAAGCACACAGCAGGATGTCCCAAAGACATAGTACTTTCAAAAGCAAGCACATAAAATATTTCCAGTGTCACTAGAACACGGTCGTATCCTGATGTATTATATCATTGTTGATTGAGTATTCTAATATAATAGTCTGTCTGTCTGTGTGTCTGTCTATCCGTAATGCTTCTGGCCAACTGTGCGTGCGCTGCCCTGCTTGGTTAATTTTGTGTTTGTGAAAGAGGACACTGACAGTTTTGAAATCTGAAGCATTTCTATGGTCCAGGAACAGTATAATTTTCTCTCAGATGCCACCAAAATATATTTCAAGACTGATTGCAGTGAACTGCTTTCAAGAGAGGATAGGATAGATAAGTGTCTCTACTCATTTCCTCATGGTCTTTTGCCAAAGCAAATATTGATTGATTGCTTTTTGTGGAAGGGACTCCTGTCCATAAGAACTACAGTTGGACTACCACAGGGGTTGGCAACATTTTTGGGCAGAATGCCAAAAGCACCTGCAACTTCTGCTTGTAAGATGTTGGCATGTCAGGAGCAGATGGTAGGGGAGCCTCAAGGGGGCCCAGTCCTTGTGGCCATGTAGCCCCGGCCCTTTTCCCACCACCCACTCAGAGGCACACGTGCCAAGCAAAATTCCTTTGAGTGCCACACTCTGGCACTCGTGTTGGGGGTTGCTTACCCTTGGACTACCATGTCACTTTAAGAAGAGCAATAAGCAAGCCCCAAGTTCTACATTTTTAAACACGTAGAAAGAAAGGGCAAGGTAGCACCTTCGAGACTAATTGGTCCAGAGGACAGAAGCTTTTGTGGGCAACTGCTGTCTGAATGGCATTCCAGGGTGCCACCTTGCCCTTCTGCCTGACTTCAAACTTACATGGCTAACAACTTCTCTTATAACAAAGGAAGAAGTGGGAAGAGGCAGTATTCTTATCCCTCTTCTCCCTCTCTCACTCTTTTTGTAAACAGCAATTTTAAAAGTTAGTTTGATTTCATAGATTCATAGATGTTTGGGTCGGAAGGGACCTTAGCAGATCGTTGAAGCCAACCCCCTGTCCTGGGCAGGAAAGAGCGCTTGGGTCAGATGACCCCAGCCAGGTACATGTCTAGCCTCCTCTTAAAGACTCCCAAGGTAGGAGAAAACACCACCTCCTTTGGAATCCCATTCCAGATTCTGGCCACCCTTACCATAAAGAAGTTGTTCCTGATGTCCGGCCTAAATCTGCTGTCTGTCAGTTTGTTGCCATTGTTCCTAGTTACTCCAAAGAGTGCCCTGGTAAAAACAGCATCTTCTATTCCTTGCTGCTCCCCCACCAGTGAATTGTAGGCGGCCACAAGATCACCTCTCAGCTATTTCTTGCAGAGGCTGAAGAGATCAAGGGCCCTCAATCTCTCCTTGTGGGGCTTTTCATGAAGGCTCTTAACCATATGAGTAGCTTCCTGTGGACCCTTTCAAGGCTGTCCACATTCCTCTTGATGTGTGGTGCCCCAAACTGGATATAATATTCCAACTGTGGCCTGACCAATGCCGCATAGAGGGGCCCTAAAACATCCTTCTGCCCTAAAACCCCACTGTCTGCTGCTTGACTACTCAGAATAAGTGGAAGTATGTCAGAGGCCAACTCCTTGGCCTGTGGTGCCTCAGCCCATGATGAGCAAATCTTAATTTTGGAGATGGGAATGTGATATGTGGAAATAGTCAAACTTAACTGCAGTGTAACACATGGTGGGTGACCCAAAGGACTTTGTACATGTATATAGAAAAATCTACTTAGTTGATAAAGGCTTAATTGTGAAGATCTCAAAGGGTACCCACTTCAGGTAGGTTTATGAATGACTTCTGTGGCCATTGCCAGCCTGGCCCCTGCTGCTGCTGCCCAGAGCACAGCCCCTGGCTGCTATGCATTAAAATAATCATAATAATCTGACTTATTTTAATACTGCCAAGCCATCTGTTAGAATAATATACAGATCGTTTAGGTGGACCTCACTTTTAAAGAAAAGTCATATTTCATAGCTGTGATGTCAAAGATATGCAATATAACTATTATAATTCTTATTAATTTTTTTCTTTCATAATTAGTTGACTCTCATAAGTGATAATGAAAGATTTTTCTTTCATTATTAGAAAAATCTTTCATTATTAGTTATGAGAGTTTTAGCCTTGGAGGGAAGGAGGGGATGGAGCAGAGTGGGTACTTTCACCAGGTACCTGCTATAGAACAATTGTAACTGTGCTACATACAGACAGTGAAATGCAGAAGAATTCCAGGGAGCTTTGTTTGAAGTATGAGGTTAAAACTAAGTGCCATACCTACTGTGAGATCCTCACACTGATATTTGACAGTCTTACCCTGCTGTCAGTGTGCTACAAGCAAAGCAGTAAGTATGACTTTCATTCAATTTTCAAAAATTCGGCAACAAGAGTTGAGCATAATTATTCATAGTTTTTGCCCGCTACAATGCCAAATTTAAACTTGATTGTATTATTTGGATATCATAATTTAAAACTGAGTGTCCATTCACCCACTAGACAGAATTAGAGAAAAATACGTCCACATCCCTTGAGAAAAGTAAATATAGTTGTGAACCAGAGATTCTGAGAACTGTTTTCTATCAGTGTACACATTTATCTTTACATAAATTACCCATTTTTCAGTAGAAAAACTGTATTATGAATGCGTTTACTGGTCTGGGGCAGACTGCCATCTAGGATATGTGATTTGCAAATGGCTTATGTTCTAAGTGCTTCTGAAAGTTCTGCAGAACCTTTGGATCATTAATTATTTCATCATCTAACAAACCATTTACATGGGTGTAGTTAACCAACACAGTACATAATATACCATTATGCAGAATAAAATGCAGTTTCACAAATGTTCAGCAGTGACTGTCATCTAAACTATGACCCTTGATCATGAACCAGACAAGGAAGAGTGTGGGCCAGAGAGGGTGGGCTTTATTTATTTATTCATTCAAAGCTCTGTATTTGAGTTATGAAATTCCCCAATGAAACTATGCATTCTTACAAGATTTTTTTCTCCTAATTCCAACCTGTATCCTTACATGAGGATATGATTTTAAGTTGTACTTGAGGATATGACCTTAAGTTGGGTTCCTTCCTGCTTACACATCACCAACAGCAAAGATTCTGAAATCATTTTCAGTGTTATTTTATTTATATCTCTCAAAAATTGGCAAGGGAATGCATAACACAGATTATAAACTCCACAGGGCAAGAAATCCAATGCTAGGGTCTTAATTCTATATGTATCTTGTCCTAATTACTGCACTGATATTCTGATGGAACTCTGCTCAGTTTAAAGTGCGGTCTTAAGGTCTTGACCACATTATTTCATAGTCTGTTATGCCAGGTAAGGAACCTCAGCAGTCATAGGTGGGCTGAAAGTTTGCTATGACTCTAGCTGCAGATTACAACATCTAGTCTTGACTGGACATGTATGGGGTTCCAAATAAATCCCCAGTGGAATACAATGAAAATAACTTTTTAATGTACAAACTTAAGCTTTCTTACATGCACCCAGGGTCCCTCCTCTGCCGATTGCCAAGTCAGGGAGGAATGCTCCCCAGCAGACCCAGAAGTGGACTGGAAGTAGTTCCAGTTCACTTCTGGGTTCGCCACCAAGCACGTGGCGGCCCCTCACCCCATGCTCCTGTGGGACGCTCCATCAACTCCTCCATCACAGCCATGCCTGGTATCTTGAGGTATGTAGAAAAACATTTAAAGCTGTGTCTGTACCTAAATTGCTGACTTTTCTGAATCAGCATTGAATCTTCAGATTCGTCTGAATTGAATCAGGGACAGTGATCCGAATCAACGAATCGAATCACTGTCCCCGATTTGAGCTGAATAGGGCCTGTTTCGCACACCTCTAATCTTCACCTCTACTTCTCTAAGGTTTTTTTCTAGGACAAACATTCCTAGATTTTCACTTTTAGTCCTAAACTATCACTTTCTTCCCATATGCCCTTTAGGCCTTGATTCAAAATTCAGTAAAGTCAGTAGAAATAATCTTCTTGACATCATTGGGCTGTGGTTAAAACCTATAATGAATAAATACAGAACTCTGGCTTTATAACAATTAAAAAAAATAAAAACACTTTTTTCCCCCCTTTTTTTAAAAAAAAGAAGATAGAGAACTATGGGTAACAGTGGAAAAAATGCTTCGAAAGTTATCAGTCCAACAGTAAATCTACAATGGTCACAGAGAGAGAACACTAAGACTGGTTGTTGTGATGACCAGCGTGGGCCTAAGCACCCTTCACTTGTGCCCTAAGTGCATGCCCCTTTGTTCTCTGTGTATGGAGAGACTGACCAGGGTACCGTGGAACATGCTTAATGGCTCCTTACATGTGGGCCCAAGCTGTCTTGTGCATACATAGAGTAGATGCAGGTATATGGGCCTTTCCTCCTAGTAGCACTCCTGGGCATGGTGTAAATCTTCTCATGACTATATAAAAAGGACTGTGTAAAAGGAAGTCTCTGAAGCCTGAACTATAGATTGTACTTGGTAGAAGTGTCTCCTACTGGCTTTTCATACTCTTAAATCAGCATTTTCTTTGAAATGCGATACGTGTAGCGATGTCGTGTATACCAAGAAGTCAATAATGCTATTGCTAGCAAACACCCAGGACAAACTTGCAATTGATGAATCATAATATGTTGTATTGGTTCTTATTAGAAAGACAGTTTGGGTGTTTATAGATCAAAAACTAACTTTTCTGGTTTTATTTAGTGGTTTCCTGTTCTTCAGTTTTCAATACCAAGTGTTTTAAAGATTGCTTTTCCATTAAAAGAAATCTACATGTGCAGGCTAGTATTCATGTAACCATCAGCTAAAATATTATGTATGTTCAGTTTAAATGCAGACACTTTGCACTGAGCAAGCAAAGAGTTTCAGTGTATACTTTTAAGTACTCTGGTGTTTAAAGTGCAATCTAAAGTGCATTGATATTAAAATCTGGCTCTATACTAATCTAATGGAACAAAACTTTTAAGAAGCTGGTATAAATAGAGCATGGAAAGCTTTTTTTAAAAATATATTAAAATTAATTCCTAAGGGAAATATCTGATATATTTTCTTCTAAAATTATAGCAGCAAATTAAAAAGAAGAAGAAAAAAACTGAAGATTGTGAGTCTTAGTACCTGTACTTTTTGCTTTATTCTTATATTATAAAAGTAATACAAGTAGTAGTTTGAAGCAACTGTCATTTGTCATTCGCAGTCTGACACATTTTTAAAATGATCTGTAATATAAATTATTGTACTGAAAATTTATTTGTTTCCTTGTTTCAGATATCAGTGGTTTCATTTACAATACTTCCTTTATTCTTCTTTTGAATAAACCAACTTCTTCATATAAGTAGAAATAAAAGTCTTAAGCCTCTTAAAAAAAAAAAAATCCAATTTGTACACAATATTAAAAGCTTAGTTCATAAATTTAAGTTTTTACCAGTTTTTGGTTTCACTTTGATAAATAAATAGATCATCTAAGATTCAATAGGCCAATTGCAGCATATAATAGCTATTCAGAGGCAATTAAACTGCCTTTTTTCATGCCAGCATGTGAGCGCGCCCTTTCACAACCTTCAACTTGATTCGTGGTGATTCAAAATTAACTTAAAAGTCTTGTTTGCTGACAGCTTAAAGCTTAATTGACTGAAAGCCAAATAGAGTGTGTTCTGTATTCAGCACTAGGGCTATTGATAAAGCCATGTGTAAATTGTGCATGTTGAAAGACAGCAATTGGGCCTCCTGTTCTCGTATTAACCCACAACTTAGCATTGCTGCACAGTCAGGGTTGCTTTGTCAAGTCTTTTATCACACCAGGTTAAGCCTCTCAGGAGTTCCTTCAGCATCGGCAGTCTAGTATTGAGCTTCTGCATTACTGTAGGGCCTGCTATAATTTTGATACCGATTTGTGATTTCCTTGGTGGTAGTTGTCTATTGGTGTTGCTCCTAAACAAATATATTGGTAACATTTAAAGAATTTTTTTGTAGTGGTTTTTTCATTAAGCCTAGTTCTAATGAAGGTGAAAATACTCTTAAACCAGAAAATGAGAAGCATCTGTATTGATCAGACTGTTGATGTAAGAGATTAAACTGGAGGTTGATTGTACATTATTTTGAATCAAATAGATATACATGTGAAAGACTATACAGCTCGAGAATCAAGAAGTTACTTAAAATTAATTCTAATATTTGAATATTAGAATATTTATGATGTCATACTAGCCATCAATAATTAAAATTACTATTACATACATCTCTTACGAAGCTCTATTTTTTTGGCCCAACCATTATTGTAAAAAAGTTTTCATGCTTCAATATAGCAAGTTAGGTTGTAATAAGCATAGGTACATTATTTTAATATTTGCATATTTGTGCTATAAAACCAGGTGTGTAGCATGCCACCAAATTGCATGTAAATTATCCATTAATTATTGGGATTTGAAATTGCACATTCATACTCCTGTAGCTCTGACTGGACATTGTAGGTGCACAGCCTCTGGGAGAAGCTTAGAATTATACTAGTAAGTTTGCACCTTCATACGTTACCTTAGGAAACCAGTTACTTTCCACTGAAGCTGTGTACTTATCTCAGACATCCGTCTTTTTGTTAATTTGCTAATCCTGAGAATCATCTGAAGACACTAGCGCTATATTTTCCAGTGATGGTATTCACTGTTACCTTTTCTTTTTCTGTGTTGCATTTTATAAAGTAAGGGCAAAGTGCCAACTTTACTTTTTCAGTTTTTGATTTGTGTTAGTTAACTAACTCTCTCTCTTCACAGAGCCTCTTATAAGCATTGTAACAATGCACACAAATGAATATTAGGTAGATCATTCTTTCTCAGGATTTCACTGTTAGGATTTTAAAATGTGTGTCTAATGAACAGAATTATAGCAGACTAGTCTGTGAGGATGAATTTTTATTATGCAAATGCAGATACTTTTTTAAGGAAGATTTTAATAGTAACACATGACAATAAGGCATTCTTTGTGGGGCTTCATATGTCTGGATTATATAAAGACTCTTGAAAACGTTCATTCTGCTGTAAATTTTTTACGTTTTTGTTCACTTTAGGAGTGAATTTTAGTTTCTAAAAGGCATAGGGCTTAGATTTTGATATTACTATATCTCTTATTGATTTCCTTGCAAATCGTGGCTATCTAATTTTACCTGCCTTCCTATTGATTTCCGATAGGAACACAGTCTATTCATAAAGTATCAGGCTAAGTTGCAACTCCGTTTCAAAATGACTGTAATTTAAAATAGTTTGTTACTCTTACATTTCTTTTCAATAAAATAGGAATCATGCTTCAAAATGTAAAATCTAGATTCGTACTAGTTTTATTGAGGTTTTACCTATGCCCACAGAGATTTGATACGCAAGAATGAATTGCTTTTATTGATCAGTCTTTTTTATTAACAGTTAATCTAAGATATCTTTAAAAACATTTAGAGAAACATCTTCATTTCATTTTTGATTGTATAGCTGTTATTTACATGCAAACTAATGGCTTGCATTTCAGAGACAAAAATTGTGGACAGTGTGACAAACTGTTTTGTAATACTTTCTTTTAGCGTTTCAGGGATTGATATTTTACCTTTTAATTTAATGGACTTGTATTCAGATTGTCTGCATTGTCATTCATTTATAATACCTAGCATAGTAAAAAAAAGATCTGCTGGAAGTGTACAAGATACTATTTGTGCAATTTGCACATTTCAAATTTTTTTATAACATCTATGAAATATGTTCATATTATCTAGGTGTATATTTTTCATAAAAAGCTGTTTTTCTTCAATATTGCTATTTGCCAGAATTTTCCTCTCTCCTGTAGCATTATTTTTATGACTAAATATTTCAATTTATTGCATCTCAGGGAGCATAAAATGGATGAAGAAGATTCTCTTTCTGATGCAGAGCTTAGAGCAATGAAAAAATAGTCCAGGACAAAATGGATTCTCTGTAGTGTAGATGGGGAATATAGGCCACTTTTGAAAAACTGAAATAGAATTTGATCATACTTATGATAATGAACATGTATTCAGAATATCTGAATGTTCTTTATAATACTCATGAGTTAGAAATTAGTTTTATTCTAACCAAATTCTGTTGAAGGATAATACTTGGCATATGCATTTTGTTTGTATATGACTGTTATGTAACTGATAATAATGAAAAAGTATAGATTTCTAACAAATTATTGAAACATACTGTAAAATATATACAATATTCAATTTTGTACAAAAGTACATCTTGTCTAGCAGCTGAAATTATAAGATCAAGAATACTGTAAATATGTGGATAATTTCTGCATTTGTATAATTTAAAAATTCATTGTGAAACAAATAAGTATCAGCATAATGAAATTAATTTGTTCACCTCAAATACAGATTTCTAAGGTACTTGGCTTTTAATAGAACTTTGTTAAAATAATTTTAATTATCACTTAGTTAACTTTTGAGATCAGACATACATTTCACAGCATTTAATTTGTGGTTCTGGTTTTTGAAACTGAATAGGGAATTGCCACAGCATATGGAGAAAATACCTGACTGTAACAGCAGAATTTTACAGTAACATAGAAGAAATTAGTTTATGATTCACATCATATTTTCACATTCTAATACAACAATAAAAATTCAATGCAGTGTTCCCTATAGCAAAGCAGGTAGCAGAGTGAGTCTTACTAGAAATCCATGTATATAGATTAATGTACTTATTACAATCTCATCTATCTTAAATCTAAAGTCAGAAGTAAACTCTGAATAGCCAGTGCTAAGAGTAACTACCTTTTCTGAGACAAAATATTAGACAAATTCGACAAATCCTACATTTATGACTAAATATAAAACATTCTTATTTTGGCTAGATGCCATGAAATGAGCTCATTGCAACCATTATCAAGAACCCGGAATACATTGTGCATTAAGTGATACAAAGATGTTTGGAGGTGTGCTCTAACAAGGCAATGCCTTGTTAAAGAAAATGGTATAAACATCCTTAAGTGCTAATGAGCACATGGTAGTCTATACTAATACTTTAGTAGATGTTGAACAAGTTTAGATGTTAAGCTTTTTAGGAAGAATGAATGATGGCTAATGATTATTTAATGACAGATCTCTGGACTGAAAGGCACTTAGCACTCAAAGTGTACTGCAAAGCCTATTTCTCAAGCTTCAGACAGGTTTATTTGGTCTCACCTTGAGTAGAACAGTGCTGTATTGATTTCATTGGTGTGCATTTAAACACACTATCGGCTTAGAATAGCACCTACTATGCAGCAGAAAGCCAGGATCTTAACCCTTATGCTGACTGTTAGATGCTCTGAAATGTTTTTGTTACAAATGAGTTTGAATGTGCAGTTGTTTGAGATTTATTAACAATTTTTTACTTCATTATTTCAAGATGTGTTGCAAAATGAATTGTAATTTAACTACCTACATCAGGTTTTCTTTCCATAATGGATAATATGACATGAGTTCAGTTAAAACATAAGGATTTGCAGGTGGTTTCTAGTTTTAGTATTTATCATGTTTTGTAGATAAAGTTAGTCCTGTGCTGTTAGAGTGACTGACCTTCAAATGAAAGGTTTTTAACTGAGGTATCGTCTGTTCATTTTTGGAGCGCTCTTAATAAATATAAATGATCATGTGATCTTTTTTTAGAAAGGAATATGCTTAGAGGTTCAGGTTAATATTCTATTTTGCCATAAAATAAATTTTAGCATTCTTGGCTGTGTTCTAGCTGCTATATAAGGACCGTATTGATATCTCACTTCTTAGAGCCTGAAGAAGGGTAGACATGTTATTTAAAACATTCTGTACTAAATGCTACAAACTCGTGTATCGTATTTTATGTAAATGACTATATTTGTTAACTAGAGAATATTTCATGTCCAAAAGGATCTCGCTATTTTTGTTTATACTCGTAAATATTGTGTTTTCTTTAAATGTTTACATGGTTGAAATTAAAATGAAATATTTTTTCAGCATTATAATGCTCCCTTATCCCAGCTTAAAAAGTATCATGTAGGACAAAGAAGCATGCTGTAACACTTCCCTTTGGAGGAAAACGAATATAATACTGATGTGATAATACAACTAACATTTCACACATGCTCGTCTAAATTGAAATTTTACATGATGCTGAGTACTTTTAAAGGTCCCTGGCATACAGATTTTTCTTCTATAATTTGCACACCATAACAGTGGAAATCATAGAAATCTGTCCAGGAATTTAGTGAAAAATGCAATGACGGATTTTTCTCTCACCCACTTAAAAAATTTTGCTGGACTTCCTTTTAGTTCTGCTTGTCCTCCTCTAATATTTTCTATGGTAAATATCATTATAAAATGTAAATGAAATCATTCAAAAATATTAATTAAGTTACAACATTGAAGTGTCAGTATTTTTTTTGTCAAAGAAGTTTTATATATAAACCCTCAAAATCCTGAACGTGCTCCATAGGAGTCCTAGACAAGATTAAATGACAACACTATAAGTTACTTTTCCAGTCTTCATAGTTCAGGTCAATAGGCAGTTTATAAAGAGTATAAAAACTATTTAATAGCTAAACACATCACCTTGTAATTGGTGAATTAAATTACTGTATGAGAACCATGGTTTTTTGTTTTTTGTTTTATTTTGACTGATTTTTTTTTAAAATGCAACACAAATAAAAAATAGTATACATACTAACATACATACATCAACTGAACATGTCAACCCAAACTATTTACATATGTCATTCAAAATAGTTAAGGTGAAAGGAAAATAAAGGACAAGGGAAGAAGGGTGATAGAAGGAAAGAGAAGTATACAAGGAGTAATAATTTAGTTACCAAAATATTCTGAGATGTCTTTCCAAATTGCACCCAACTTTCTGAAGCTGTTGAGCCTGCTAAACATGACTCCATAAACACCAGCTGCACCATCTCATTGTACCAGATTTTGATATTTAGAGATGTTAGCCTCTTCTAAATGCAGTTATATAAACCTGTGTCTCTAATAAAGTGACACAGGATTAATAAAGCCCACTGTAAGAGTGAAATCTAGCAAGGTTTCAGTTTGAATTCCTTGGGTGCATACCAAAGAGCACACATGTTTGTCAAAGGTATTACTACTGTGTTCAAACCCCTGTTAATTCTAGTTATAATTTCTTTCCAAAAAGCATTGACCAATAGGGCATGACCAAAACATGACCAAGCATTGCCTGCAATGTATAGTATACTGCCAATATGCATCTACTGGCAGTATATTTAAATATTTTAAGTTTAGAGGGAGTCAAGTGCACAAATACTGCGGATTAAAAAGTAAGTTATTTTCACCAGTTTTCTGTCATCTGGATACCTATGTCTTCATTCCATTTCAGCCTTAAATAGTCTATATTGTCTGTTATGTGACATTTATATATTCATAGAGTGTGTAATGCCCATGTTTAAGTCCCAGACTCTAGTACTTAACTTCACCCAGCCAGCCAGGTTTGGGAGTGCTATATTAAGCATGGTAAGGTTTTTCTAAAGAGGAAGCACTTCATATTGACCCAACTTTAAGAGGACTGGCATTGATTTTTCTCCTATGGCAGTTCAATCCAGTCTTCTAAAGTAGGAGGAGGAAAGAATGAAGAAGTCTGTTAACTGGAAGCAGAGGAAGAGACTCCTTCAGTGAGGATCAAGAAAAATAGTGATTTGCACATTTAAAGGTTTAACTTGTTTCCTGGATCATGAGATTTTAAACAAATGTGATATCAAGACATACCAAGTACATGTATTTGTACTAAATATATGTTTCAGATAACTATGGGCACATTGGGCAGCACTGAAAATGTTTAACAATGCTTTCATGTAAATGTTAAGCTTCAGAGACAGCAACCACTGAGAATTTTCTCTCTTCCACTGTGTTGCTGTCAGACTTCCACATTAAGACAGAGCTGTCTTAAATGGTTTTAAAATGTCTTTTAAAAAATCACTTAGGTTCTGCAGAATAACCAATTTCATATTATCTCTCCCCTTCAACAGTCCCTTGCAACTGAGACTTCTACATGAGCACAAAAGAAGTCCACTTACACCAAGTAAATAATTAACCAGGCCATTGAAGAATCATCTAAAAGTTCTTTTTTTTTTTTTTTTTTAATTAAAAAGATCATCATTGCAGTGTGGTGATTTTTTTTTCATGTCTACAAGACACTTTTTTTCCCCTGCAACTTGTCAGGTATCCAGTGTGTGTGTGTGTGTATGTGTGTGTATATATATGTATATATATATATATATATATGTATATGTGTATATGTATATATAAGAAATAGCGCATATGCAGAGTCATATGTATACATGCACATGTATACATATGGATCCACTATTATACTTGTATACATTTATTAACTTATGTACCTAGATAATTTTTTACTACTAAAAAAAAAAAAAAAAAAAAGTGCATAAGTTATAAGCTACATAAAGTCAGGTTTAACTTTCACATCCAGTGCTCACTTGGCAGCTCAGCACGCTGTTGGTTTCACTAACCTTGCTGGCTTTACTGGGGTGATATTTTTACAGGGTGAATGGAAGAAATGCAAAAGAACATTATTCAGTATTTGACTCAAAGGGTTTTTTCCCTTTAACATTAAAGATGTACATCTCCTTTTTCTCTAAAAACGGTATGCTATTTCTCAAACAGAATTTAAATGGTATGAAGGCATTTAAGAATTTATCCCAGGAGGTGAAATTACTGGAAAGTCACTGAGTAGCTTTACATTGGCTTATACTGTGCCAGGTGTTCTCAAGTGTCTGTAGAGACAGAATTACAATTAATATGCGTTGGACCTTATTTCTCAATTGTAACAGTTGTTTTGTGTTAGAATATAAAGTTTAATGTTGCAGTGTTTTGTAAATGAATATAGCTGAAAAAGAATAGGTTATCTCCGTGCTTAAAATTTACTTTGCTACGTGCTGTTAGGTTTCTATTCTAGCCAGTAGCTGGTACGCAGCAGAAAAGATTCAGTGAAATGGAAGCTGTAAGCATTGATGTTATTTGGCCAAATTTACCCTGGTGTCACTCCATTGAGACTGTAATGCCACAATCAATGGACAAGTGTAATATGAACTACAAGGATTTCAAAGTAGTATTTTATCTCCATTATAAGAGGGAACCCATAACTTATTTTTAGGAGTAAATCACATCCAGTATTATGGATTATCAAGCAGTGTTTATTCAGATACCCATATATAAGTGAACTATATAGCTTATGACTTGCAGATACTGAGAAAAAACTCCTTCCTTCTGTGGTGATTAAGATTATTCTTTTAAAGTTTCAGTTGGTTTGAATGTAACTAACTTAATTTAGAAACAGATGGAATATTCAGAGCCAACCTTAAAGAATATTAGCTACAACAGCTCATCATTATTATAATGTATAGAAAAATAAGTGGATTGATGAACTTTCAAATACTTATCCATAAATAGTTACGTGGGCTACTTTATTCATGACTGGTTCATCACTGAAAGAAAAAAATCACAAATCTCGTAAGGCTAAGTGAAGTAAATTACAATGGTAGTGTTGGAGTGATTTAGCCATGATGATTCAGGAATTATGTGAGCAACAAGGATTTTCTGGGGGCACAGTATCTTTTATTGAACCAACCACATGGTTGGGATAAAGTTAGACAAACTTTTAGATGCAATGCATAATACCTTTCTTCTCACTTACAGCTGGTATTATCTTATTCCTTTTCTAACTGCTCCTTTCTGCAATTTTTCCAGAACTGGTTTATTTGAAACTTTTATTCCTTCATAAACTTTGCGAAGCATTAATCTATTGTGGGTAATACTACTACTTCTGGTTTGTATAGTGTAGGAATTAATTGCCCAGGAAAAGTTTCAAGATGACATTTGGCTTTGTATTATGAGTTCTGACCAATTTAAAATGCAGGACGTTAATTATCCCATAACTTTATTTACAATATAAATAGAAAACTGAAGGCTGTCTGAAATGATTCACTTTAGAAAGCTTACGAGAAATGTGTTTGGTTAATTTGTGTTGGGAAGAAAATGCTTCTATTTTTGCAGGGGGAATGAGTATTTAAATTACTTGGGTTAAACACTTATGTAAATGTTTCTTATCTGGGTTTGAAAATTCATATTTTTTGCAGTTGTTTAGCAGCTATAGACTATACTTTCATCCCACATGAATGTAAACTGCTCCTATTTCTTCAGAATAGTTATTACACATTCAGTTTATAAGGCTCTCAGTCTTTAAAAGACTACCTCCAAGATTTCAGATTCATAAACTGTTTCAGTAGTTGTTGCTACTTTTCTAATACCTGTCAATACTATGTTGTACCTTCATATGCCTTGCTTAGAGAGGAGAGACTGAAAGAGACAAAGTAATCAGGTCATAGCAAAGAAGAAAATTTTGTCTTCTAGTTGTCTGTGAAATAATCTCAAGCCATTTCCTGAGAATATTCTGCCTGTAAGTTTGTTTTTGTTTTTTTCCTGTATGGACAGGTTGGTGTTTTTTTTTGTTTTTTTTTTAACCAAGTCTAAATGACCCAGTTCTGTACTTCTGTACTCAAGTATTGTGATATTTGGTGCTGCTCAGATATTTAATTACGCTACATGAACAGCAACAGAAAAGAGGGCTTTTATTTATTTATTTACTTATTCACTGTATTTATTTATTGTTATGGTACTAGGTTGAGATACAGGATATATGGGATCCATTTCTAGCTGTGCCACTTAGTACTTCTGTGACCTTGGACATTTCATCATTCTAAGCCACAATTATATATCACACTGTATAATATACTCAGAGTTGAAATCCTTTTCTGTCTTAGAAATTGCAAGGTATACTATGGAAAGCAAGATATTTGTTGCTGTCCTCCAGTGAGGATTTACAGATGTTGAACATATAGATGTATAAACATCTATACATCTATTATATTCAAATGTGTAGTATTATACCATATTTTCTTGCATACAGTACACCCTCAAATAAAACATGCACTTTGTTTTGCAAAGGCAAAATGCAGGGAAAAAAGGATTTGTTCCAGTCATGGTCAACTGTGTGACATTAGTGTCTAATAAATGTGCCAGACTATTCTGTGATACTACCCTTCCTGGACGCAGTTACCATGAGGACTTACTCTGTGACGCATGGTTTGGCCCCAGACCTTTGCTAAGGCCAGTAACAAGACCCTCACTTCTTTAGTGCAAGTAGTCCCTTGTACAAGTGCCTGTAAATAAACAGTTGTTTCCACATCACAAGCCTCATCAAAATTTTGGTGAGCTCACTTTCTGTTTAGTGCCCAGCCAATAGCTAGGGCTGTTAGAGGGTTAACACAGGACTCCTCCCCATCAGTTCACCGAGCAGACACAAGTAGGAACCATCTTGGCATCTGTATAGCTTGCACAGCATATCCAGGAGTGCTCCTTTTCAAGTGAAAAAAACAGGTTCCCCACTTAAAACAAGCACACCAATTTTGAGGGTCTGAATTTGGGGGGAACCAGACTATACTGTATGTCAGAAAACATGGGGGGGAGGTGTCTGTGTGTGTGTGAATATTTCTACAATATACCATTGTATGGGCCACAGAATTGTTATATAGCTTCTTTCTGTAATTATATCACTTGATGGAGCACAGCTGGAAAACATACATGGCAGCTCCACACCAAAAGAAGCAAACCCCCTGTGATCAGAATCCAGTAGGTTAGCAATATGTGTTTTCATGGTGTACTCTTACAGTAATAAATTGGCCTGCCTTCTACTTCTTCAAGGTTTTAATACCCAATACAATAACAGAGTACCATCAATATATGCCTAATAGCAGATATAAAGTATCTGGTAGTAGTCCATCTCTCATAAAACCGCCTTTAGCCTTAATTCAAATCCATTGATTCCTATTCCAGTTAAACCTGAAGAACTTAATATGTCTTTTAATCCTTTTATTGTAAGCTAGGATAAAATTAATTTTACCCAAGAACTGTGCAAAGCCAATTAACATGATCTTTAGAGTTATTTAGTAAAGTGCTTCAAACTGTTAAATTTATCTTGACCTCATGGTTGCACTCTCTGACTGCTTTTTAAACGAAGTAATCAATATCTCACAGCCTTTTAAACAGTTTAAACTTCTGGAATATTTTTTCTGTTTTTTATTTAAATAGTTTAGGAAAATGTTTACTCATCGTAAGGTATTCATATAAATATTTCCTCTAAATGAGCATAGAATTGTAGAATCATAGTCGTGTTTTAGGTTTCAAAAAATGTTATGCTTTGAATTCGATTGGGGTTTTTTTTGTTTTGTTTTGTGTCTTGCTAAATTTAGGTAAAGAATTAAGAAATATGTCATTTTCATTTGGGCATAACACAAAGTATGTTATCTTGAAAGCTTAAAATATAGAACATTTTCTCCTTTCACCAGTGTAGCTTCTGTTTTCCACATAGGGCTATTTGAGGTTATTAATTTTCTTACTGTGATAGGGTGATCAACCGTCCTGTCAAGAAAATGGATCTCTGTGTCACCCTTTAGCATGATTAAATGGAGGTACGTTGCTGTGAGAAAATACCAAATTTTCATGAGACAAATGAAACTGTAGAAAGGACTACTTTTATAGACATTATTTCATTTTAAAATCTCCCATTTGGCTGCCAGTTTATTTGTAGGAAATCATTACAATTAATTGTATGTTCCTGCTAATAATTCAAGGAAAGTAAAGGCAAAAACAATTGCTCACTCAGTGTTTTCTTTCTCTCTTCCTTTTTGAAGGGACAGAAAAACACTGTACTACAGTGATAAGCAGGTTGAGTAACAGTTAACTCTGTTACGTAGAGAAGCTAATAAGATGCTCAATATTTTTTTTCTCCACTCTTTTCGGTCGCAGCAGCTGTTGCTTTGTTAAAACAGAGCCACAATCCTGAGATCTAGATGCTCTTGAGAATGATGACACCAAGTTGTGAGAATTGCTGAGATTTAAACTCCTATATGCTTAATACGTAGGTCATGTATGCCATTGTCAAGCAATGAATTTTCTTAGTAATCTATATATGAATTATGGGATAGATGCACCATAGCATCATTTTTAAAATATGACGACAACCAGGCGCGGGATAGTTAATTTTACCTTCAGAATGTTGATGTTTGAAATAGGTACTTGTTAGTACATAACTTGTGGTTTATAGAAGAAATTTGACAGGTTTATTGGATTAGGTGCATGACTTTAAAGATATTTTAAAACATCTTCCATGTTACATGAAAGGGTTAACTTGATATTGCTGTAATCAAACAAAGGAAGAACAACAAGGGGGGGCGGGAGCTGGGGGAAGTTCACCAAGTGCCCCTGTTGTTTAATTTCCTACTGGAAGCAGCACATGTGTTTTTTCTTTCTTTCTTTCTTTCTTTCTTTTCTTTAAGCAGTAGCCATTGCAGAGGCTGAGTGGCTGGGGTCAATGCCTTGCCTATTGATCAGTATCCCTGCAGTCCCCTGCTCCAGCATCTGCTTCATTGGCTTCTTTCAGTGCCTGCTTCAGTACATTAGAATAGAAATCCATAACCAGAGCTGTGCTCATCCAAGCAGGGGAAGAAACTAAATTAAATGGTATAAAACAATCTTGGATCAGGAGTTTGTGCCAATTCATCTTGATCTAAGATGTCACACCGGGCTCTCTGTCTGAGCACCTGGGCTAGAGGCAGCCATAGTGAAAATAGATGGAGCTGCGATCATTCATTTGTCAGCTAAGGAGCACGGCAGTGGTTAGCAATTCCCTTCTGCAGAGGTCAGCTGACAGAACAATCAGTGCAACTGCAGAATAGAGCTTTCCTTTGAACTATTGTTATGGAGCATGCTTCTTGCTGGGATTGGGGGAGGGAAGCATGGTTTGCTTCCTGTTTCAAGTATGCTATATAAAGTGAACATCCATTATAGCAAATAACTCAGGTACTGCTTGTGCGTTGTGTAGCAGTAATTGTATAGCTTATATTTTGGTATGCTCACTATTTGTGTGTGCACACGTGCATATAATACACACACATACATGCATATATGCATATGTGGAGTGAGCGATCAAGAGTCTAGTGAGTTATTAACTATCAAAAGGGTTAAAGATAGTTCTGTTTATACTCTGTTTTCATCCTCCTTACTGGAATGGCAGTAGCTCTTCTTCTCCCTCCCCCCATCACAGTTACATTTTTAAACTTTTTGTTTCTCTGCTTGAGGTAGCTTCGCAACAACCACATCCCAATCTGAACTGCAATACTTGTCTTATACAGATTCTAATACTTAAGGGGGGCTTATTGTTTAGTTTAGTTTTCTTTTTTTTAAAGTACCACTTCTTTTACTATTACCACAATAATATGAAATTCACTAGAAACTAATTCATACCTTGTTACTCTGCAAAAGCAATATTTCTCACAAAATACCAGGGGTGTCTTACAACTTTTTAACAAAGATTTAACAACAGGCTATTGTAGGAAGGATTAAGACTTCATTATGTTTGCAGACTGTATGGCCATGCATTTTCTAGTGTGCTCTGAGCAAGGGGATGTATCATTGCGGTTGAAAACTCCTTGCTGCTGCCAATTCAGTCCATGGCTGGCTGGGACACAGGGTAATCCAGAGCTGGTCATATCCTGCCTCATCTGGGGGCAGTGACTGCATGGGGTGCTAGGCTTAGCAGGGGACAGCAGCCGCAGGCAGGTTTCCTCATTTTACATCTTCTCCCTGCTCTGCTCCCTCCCCATGTCCACACCACTAGAAGTGGTGGCATATATGTTCTTCCTCTAGCCTGCGAGGGTCGTGAAAGGGGGCAAAGAGCAGGCACAGGGAGGAGGAACCCGCATGCCGCTGCCACCGTCCCCAAATGAACCTGGCTTTCCGTACAACTGCTCTCCACAGCCTCCAGATAGAGCAGGGCAGGATCAGCTCTGAGGTTCCCCTCCCACACCCAGGTCAGCCAGGGGCAGCAGCAGCAGTGAAAGGGCCTGCTCCCTAGTGTCCTTCATCAGTCCAGGGGCTCCAGGTGTGCATCTCTCCCATATCTCCCCATGGTCTTAGAGCTGGTGCGCTGCACCCTCCTTTAGGAAATCCTGGATCTGCCCATGGCTAGGAATTATTATCAGTAAAACTAAGTCATGATCAAATATATGGCTGTGGTACAATTTATGTTGCAGTCTCCTTGTTTTTTTAGATTTGTTCTTTTTTCCCCCTCAATAAATCACAAATCTTTGTCATTTGCAGTGCTTAGAATTAACAGAAAAAGTAATTTGGGATGTGTTAGATTAATAAATTAACAGGTCTGTATTGCAATGAGGATTTCTCTTGACTTTTTTAAAAAAATGTACTTGTTAAGATACTGTAATTTGCGTCACTGATACTGTTTGTTAAAACTAATAATTAGAGGATACCAGTAGCATGAAGATGCCAGTAGTATTCTCCTTACTGGAAATGTAGAAACTGTTCCCCCCCCCCCCCCCCCCATCATAGTTGCATTTTAAAACTTTTTGTTTCTTTGTTTGACACAGCTTCACAACAACGTCCTGATCTGAACTGGGATAGTTATCTTATACAAATTCTAATACTTAAGGGTTTTTCATTCATTACAATGAAAAATGTATGGTTTTAAGTGTCTGTTTAAAATTTGCATACAATTTCTGTGAAGATAAAAACTTATTTCTCTTAAAACACTTGTTTAAACAAGAATCCAGTTCAGAATTCACTTTCTGAAAATGATGATTTAATAACTGTATAATTCTTTGTACATTTCTTTTTTTCCAATGACCGAACTTGCAGGAACTCTGAAAATGGAACGGTTTTTCTCGTGAGGGGTTACTTTGTTTGTGAAAGTTGCACAGTGAACTGCAGGAAGAGGGAGAGTTACTTAGACTTCCAGCGTGGACCGAGCTCTTAAAAATTGTCTGATTCTATATCTTCTTGTGGAGTGATCCTCTGAAGTTGAATGATTGTGTCTTTTTTTTTTTTCTTCTCATTTGATTTTCAGTATATGTATGACCATTTTTAATTCCTCTTCATGTTCCTAGCTATATAGATCTTCCAGTGGTGGAAATAACTTTTTTAATCCTTCTAAACGTACTAATCTCAATTGGAGCGGCCTTTGCTTCCTGAGCTGTCATCCCTGATGTTCCTTACTTTTTGTTGTAGGTTGTCTGTCTAGCCTCCCACAAATTAAAAAGATATCTACATCATATGAAGAGAGACGGAAGCAAGCTACTGCTATTGTCTTGCTAGGAGTAATCGGAGCAGAATTTGGAGCTGAAATAGAACCTCCAAAGTTACTGACCAGACCACGCAGTTCCAGTCAGATTCCTGAAGGGTTTGGTTTAACCAGTGGTGGATCAAATTATTCCTTGGCCAGGCATACATGTAAGTACTTTACTTTAAGCCCTGGGCTCTGAATATTTATCACACTTTACCTGTTTACATTTTTTGTTTGTTTGTTTCAATACACTCTGCTACTAATTTCATGTATGGAGAGTAGAGTAAAAGGAGGAAAGTATTAAACCTTGGGCTACTTAACACGTCAAGATGAGGTAACCAGAAAATGAATACTGAAATGTATACCTGAATAAGATTTAAGTTTTTGACTATACGGTGGCATTCTCAAAAGTACCTGTGAAGTTAGACTCCTACCTCTCATTGAAAACAAATAAAAGTACAGTAAAATCTGTGTTAACCGGCACTTTATTACCTGGAAAACTATTAACTGGCATCCGAATGATGCGGCAAAAGCAAAACTGGAAGTACCGCTTCTGAGGGACTTCCCGTTTTGCCGTTGCGAGCTGAGTTTTTCTTTCCACTTTTTCCTGCAAAATACTTTTGTCGTCTTAGAAAAAGTGCTAGGTTGGAGACTAGGAGACCATGAAATCTAGTCCTACCTCTCTGACTTACTGAGCAGTCTACACATGATGCTACATCACCGTAGTAACATGCTATAGTGATGTAACGTCCGTGGGCAAAAACCATGCTGCTGCTGCTATGTCACTGTAGCAGTGCTCTCCTTTGGTGTAGCATGTTGCTATGGCAACGTAGCAGCTAAAAATAACCGTGCACCACTGACGTGGTGTAGTATGGGCTGTTACTGCACCATCATTTAGTACTTCCAAAAGGCGCTGTAGGGGCGCTTGTAGACATGCCCACTGACCTTTAATTTTCAGTATTTCACAACTGTTCTTGAGCAAGGCCTCCTGGCCCCATCCAAAGGCTGGCAAGTATAACATACTCCCTTCCCCTATACTTTACTGATGCTGTAATTGAGGGTCAGCAGGCCACACAGTCATGTCTGGAAGAGTTGGAACCAAAGAGCTTGTTAAAGGTATTGAAAATGTAGTGAGAGGTCTGGATGTACTTCATTAGGAGATTTGTGGAGGTCATCACGTCCAACCCTGTGCTCAGAAAAAGGATCATTTCTGTTTAAAATGTTCCAGTCAAGTGTTTTCTAACCTACTCTTAAAAACTTTCAAGGAAGGAGTTTCCATAAACTCCCTAGGAAATCTGTTCCATTGCTTGACCTCCCTCACAGTTGAAGTTCTTCCTAATATCCAATTTAATTTCTCCTGTTGCATTTATTGTCCTGTCCCTTGCAGCCAAAGAAAATACTTTGTCTCCATCCTCTTTATAATCACTGTTCAGGTATTTGAAGGCTGTTGTTTAAATTCCAGCCCCCACTCTCCACCCTGGTCTTCTCTTCTCCAGGGTTAATAATCCCAGTTCGTTCAACCTTTTTCTGTAACTCGTTTCCACTAATCACTTACGTTGCTCTCTGCTGGACCCTTTTTAATTTGCCCATGTCTTTCTTGAATTGTGGTTCCTGAAATTGGACACAGTACTGCAGGTGAGGTCTCAATACAGCAGAAGAATCGCTTTCCCTTCACTTGCAAGAGATACTGCTGTTAATAAAATTCAGTATGCTGTTGGCCTGTCTTCCAACAAGAGAATTTGTATTCAGTTTATCATCCACTATAACTTTTTCAGCTGTCCTGTGACCTAACCAGTCATTTCCCAATCTGTATTTGTGCAAGTGATTGTTCCATCCTGACTGCAGGACTTTTCATCACTCCTTATTTAAATTCTTTCAGTTAATTTTGGACCATTTTTCCAATTAATCTGTTGATTAATCCAATTAATCTGGTGATTCTGAATCTTAATCCTGTCCTCCAAATTGTCTGCAACTCTATCCAGCTTGATGTCATCTGTGTAGTTTCAATATATGGAAGCCTTCTCAGTCCAGCTTCAAACCAGAGTCAGCCCTGTAAATGCTCAGGGACTTTGGATATGTGAAAAGTTTCTAGGTTAATAATCTTCCCTACAGTTGCCAGTACCATTTGATGATACCACTTGTAAGACCTAATAGAAGCACAGTCAGCAACACTGTACCAGGTTCAGTAGCACCTTCTGGACAGATTCCTGAGGACACTGATATGCATCTCTCTCTAGTGAAGGAAGACAGGCTCAGTATTTTCACCGATCTTCAACATCTATAATAGGCCACTCATGAGAGATTAAAATACACCACAATAGATTCAATGCCAGAAATTTGTATATGACTGTCAACTGTATATAAAAATGTATTAATAATGTATAGTAATGGCTGTCTTCTGCACTAGTGCAACCTCTGCAAGATGCCCCAGTACTTGGAGTAGGCAAAGAAAAAAGCAAATTATTGAAAAAAGCAAATTATTGGATCTTTGAAAATTCCTGGCGCTCTGGTGTAGTGCCTGAAGACTGGAAGAAGGCCAATGTGGTGCCTATCTTCAAGAAAGGGAGGAAAGTGGATCCGGCT
>NW_017728909.1:1961521-1979411 GCF_001723895.1 Crocodylus porosus | reverse complement strand
GGTGAAAGCACCACCTCTCTGGGAAGCCTATTCCAGGCTCTGGCCACCCTTACAGTGAAGTAGTTCTTCCTAATATCTAACCTAAACCTATCCTCCCTCAGCTTGTGGCCATTGTTCCTGGTGACTCCAAGGGGGGCCCTGGTGGTGGCCCCGATAAGGTTGTAGGCAGCTACAAGATCCCCCCTCAGTCTCTTCTCCCCAGGTGCAGCATTCTGCACTTCTCCTTGTTGAACCACATCTTGTTCAGATCCGCCCACTTCTCTAACCTATCCAGGTCTGCCTGCCGGTGTATTCACTTTACCCCACAGCTTGGTGTCATCAGTGAACTTGAACAGGGTGCTCTCCACACCCTCGTCCAGCTCGCTAATGAAGATATTAAAAAGCACCAGCCCAAGGACCGAGCCCTGAGGGACTCCGCTGCCCACACCCTGCCAGGTTGACATCGACCTGTCCACCACCACCCTCTGGGTGTGCCCCTGGAGCCATTTTGCCACCCATGTGACTGTGCATTCATCAGTGCTGCAGTCCCTCAGCTTGCCCACGAGAATTGGGTGGGACATTGTGTCGAAGGCCTTCTGGAAGTCCACAAGAAGATGACATCGACTTCCTTCTTCCCATCTAAGCTCTTTGTTACCTGGTCATAGAAAGAGACCAAGTTAGTCAGGCAGGATCGGCCTGGCACAAACCCATGTTGATTACCCCTCGACATCACTTCCCCTGCAGGGCTCTCACAAATGTGGCCCTTGATAATTTTTTCAAAGACCTTCCCTAGGATAGAGGTGGTTCAAGCACCTACATTGAACACCTTCAGGAGCAAATTGGATGCTTATCTTGCTGGGATCCTACGACCCCAACTGACTTCCTGCCCTTTGGGTGGGGGGCTGGACTCGATGATCTTCTGAGGTCCCTTCCAACCCTAAAGTCTATGAAATCTGTGAAAAAGCAGTGTAGTGCCTGGGCTCGAGCTCAGTCCAGGAGGGAGAGGAGTGGTGGTATTAGGAAAAGGTGAAACCTTACTCTGAGCTACCAAGTACCCTACGCATACCACGGATTCAAAGTGGGACAAAGCCTCATAGACCCCCCTCACTGCTTTAGGGTGTACTGGAACAAGCAATTTTATTGAGCTCATCTAGCCAATAAACTGTCCTCATACATGGGATGCTAGGGCCCTGCTACATTATCAAATTAAAGCTGGATCAATACCAGCTATAAAGTTGTTTCACACTTTTTCAAGCAATATCTTTGTACTGATTGTCTCTTTTTCTAGCTAGATTGTCATTTTTATCATATGATAATTACTTTGCACATCTGGCCAGTCTAAATGTATTGTGCAGTTCACCAGTTAATTGCATAATATATGTAATGTGTACGTACGGCCTAGTTACAGCAGTCCATACATTTGTGACAGCCACCCTGTGCTACTACAAATGAAAATGCTGATCCTGGGCAAGGTCTGATTTCATTCTTAATATCATGGTGCATCTGAATCCTCATTTTTTTTGCATTCGTTTCTTACTCCTCCCTCCTCCACAAGATAAAGCATCATCCAAGTTTATGCATCAGGTTAAAGATTGGGAGAATGAAGGGATTGGAGCAGATTTGGTGTATCTAGACTTCAGTATGGCTTTTGACGACGTCCCACATGACCTTCTCATAAAAACATTGGAAAAATGTGAGGTAGGTAATGCTACTGTAAGGTGGATAGAGAAGTGGCTCAATAGCTGCAAGCAAAGAGTAATTATAAATGGATTCATGTCAGAATAACAGGAGGTTTTGAGTGGAGTCCCACAGGGGTCTGTCCTAAGTCCAGTGCTGTTCAATGTGTTTATTAACAATTTGGATGCTTGAATGAGCTTTTTGAGCAAACTTACAGACACAAAACTTGGAAGGATTTTGAATATGCTGGAGGACAAGAGCACAATTCAGAAGAAACTTGACAAATTGGAAAGCTGGGCTAGAGCCAACAGGATGAAGTTCAGTACTGACTACTGCAAGGTACTGCACCTCAGGAAGAATGATCAAAACCATAAACATTAAGATGAGTGACATCTGGCTAGAAGGCAGCACTACAGAGAAGAATCAGAAGTCCTTTGGATCATAGACTTGACATGAGTCTGCTGTGTGATGCAGTCACACAAAGAGTGAATGCAGTTTTAGGCTGCATCAATATAAGCAGTAGGTGCAAGACAAGGGAGGTGATAGTGTCTTTACTCAGCATTAGTTAGGGCTCTTCTGGAGTATTGTGTGCAGTTTTGGGTGCTGCATTTTAAAAAGGACACAGAGAATTTAGAAAGCGTCCAGAGACATGTCTTTCAAACCATTTATCATTTTTATCACAAGTCATACAAGGAGAGGTTGAAAGAAAAAGGCATGTTCAGCTCATGGAAAAACAGTTTGAGGGGACGTGATAGCAGTCTTCAGATTATCTGAAGGGCTCCCATAACGATGAGGAAATATGCCTTTTCTCTCTAGCTTCAGAGGGTAGGATGTGGACCAGTGGGTTGAAATTGCAGTAAAATGGCTATTGGGAAAATCTGCGCTGTTAGAACAGCAAGGCAATGTCTAGACTGCCTAGGGAAGTTGTGGAATACCCAACATTGAAGATTGATAAGCATTACTTAGGGATGACCTAGGACAGGGCTGTCCAACTTCTGGGCAGCCAGGGGCCACAGTTGGCAGTTCCAGGAGCTCCAAGCCCAGGGCCACTTGTCATGTGGGTGATCTCACCAGGCTCCACGTTCCACCTCCCTCTGCTACTGCGCAAGCAGCCCTGCTTCCTCCCCCTCTCCTCCCTTGCAATACAGTAAACCTGACTTTTCCCCACTGTATATACAGCATTTTCCCTCTCCTCTTTCTTCCCCAGTCACATGTCCACCTTCAGTGTGGGCAGCCTGGCTCTTGCCTTTCTCACAGACAGTGAATGCAGCACAGGCATCCCAGGCCTTTCCCGCTGCACTGCCCCTTCTCCTGGTGCAGGGGAGGGAAGTAGAAGCCAGAGGAGGGCAGGAGAGCCTGAGGGACCCAACTATTGTGGCAGGCCCAATGATGGAGAAGCAGTGGCAGCCACGTTGGGAGCCCACAGGCCACATGCTAACCCTTTGGGGCCTTCTTGCAACCTGTGGGCCACCAGTTGAATAGCCCTGATCTAGGAGTATCTATGCCTGGACCGGTCTGTAAAGAGCAACAATTGGATTGCTAGGAGGTAATGAGATGAGCTCTGCTGCCTAAAGCAGGTGGATATTGGCAAGGACCATGCTCAGCAGCTGAACAGTTGAGCAGTTGTCCACAACTGACTTAATTATCCCAGTTCTTTTAATCTTTTTTCATAAGGTTGTGTAGCAGATACAGAAATGGGAGTCTTGGATGTCCAGTAATAGGGTAGGATGTGCTGAGTGTCCCTAGGTTGCAGAGTAGAATGGAGAGTGTTTGGTTTTCCCATGTGGCTAGGAAGGAATTTTACCCTCTCATTGATACCATGTTTCAATCCTTGGAGAGATCTTTCATATCTGGATCCTTCCTGGTTTTTGTTGTCAGGCACAACAATTTAGTCAGTTGGCCTCAGTCCCGTTCCACTACTATCAGATGGGAAAGATGGCTGGCCACTTTCAGAATCAGCTTGGCCACCTGGCCCCCAGTTGACAGTTGCACGTTCACAGTTAGTTGGAACCACGTGTCTCCAGGCATGCTGGTTACAGAGATATGCTCTAGGATTGATAGCTGGGTGGGGTCCACGAACCACTTACAAACAAAGGTCTTCCCAGAGCCTGAATCTGAGGCTCAGAGCCTGGATATTAGAGCTGTGTGAAGCTTCAGTCACTGATTTGATTTGGAGGAGATTCAGCCCAAATTGGTGGCCAAATCTCCAAATAGAATCAGGAGACCCTTTAATCTCTCTGAATCAAATCAGAAGCCTCTGAATCAATTCAGAGATTCGACAGTTCGGCCATAGACCAGCTTTATATATTTTTATATGCCAGGCGCAGCTTGTAAACACTAAGATGGTGGGGTAGTTGGAGAGTCCCACGGGTTCATGGGGAAGGGGGTGATCCCCCCGAATGCTTGGCAGTGGACCTAGAAGTACTTCCAGTCCAGTTCTGGGTCTGCTGCAAAGCACATGGGGGAACCCCGCACCCTGGCTTGGCGACTGGTGCCTCCTGGGTCTGGGGGGGAACCCGGGGTTCCCCCATGGCTGATCACTGAGCTGGGGAGGGGCGGGGGGGGTCTGCCACCAAGCATGCGGGTTACCCTCTCCCCCCACTCTCCCATGGGACACTCTATCCATCCCGCCATCTCAGCGTTCGCGAGCTGCACCTGGTACCTCGAAGTACATAGAAAAAACATATAAAGCTATGTCTATGGCCGGATTGCTGATTCTCTGAATCAGAATCAAATCTTCAGATTCAGCTTCAGCTGAATCGAATTGGGACAGCGATCCAAATCAGTAAATCAAGTCCCCCGAATTGGGCCAAATTGAAATTGAATGCTGCCCACTTCTCACACCCCTAGTGTTCTCATGGGATTGTATAGGCTTTCTGCTCTGGGGTCTCTGTCTGGACTGCTGAGATCCCAGATTTTATATGACTACTGTCCATAAATGAGCCATCTCAGCACCAGTGGTTGGGCTGTCCACATGAAAAACAGATCAAGGATTCCCCTTTCTCTTGGCCTGGTACTACCCCCTGGAAGTAAGTAGGAAGATCTTCTTCACTTCCCAACTCAGTGGTCCAAATTTGTTGAGCCCACTATTGACACTTTAAGGATTAAAGCAAAAGTCCCAGATTTGGTGCATGGTTTATACCTAACAGCCCATGAATTATGGTAGGTCCTTCTTATTTTAAATTTATGTCTCATGTGGCCCATCCCTTTTGGCCAGGCCAGGTGTTTCTCACACTCTGATTCAACTTCCAGAATGTCTTCCACAAGGTGAACTGCCTGCTTAAGATCAGCAAATACATGCTCAGGCCTCCCTGGTAATATCTGCTGAAACTGTGCCAAAGTTACCGACTCCACAACTTTGGCCCACTGCAACTGCAGTTTTAGCCACCAGGTGCATAAGTCTTTGAGGCACTGCAACTGCTCAGGCCAGGGATGTGGTTTAAATGGCTCTTGCTGGAACCAGCATCAATATGCTTCTTCCATGAGTCTCATGTAGTCTAAAGTAGCAGCCTTGAGGGTGTCATAGTTTTATATGCCCTCAGCTCCCAGAGCCCAGTAAGCTGGCTGAGTTTCCCCAGTAATGTATTAGGCTAGCTGTCTCAGCTATCTGCTTGAAAGATCCTAGAAAAGCCTTGGCCTCATCATCAGGTCCCATTTTCTGAGAGTTTCATGCCCCTCTGTTTGAGTTAGGACAGTAGCACTCACCCACGCAGTGGGCTTCTCCTGGTTCAGTAGCTGAAGTATAAAATGCTGCCCACTTTGCACACCCCTACTGGATATCCCCTCACAATCTCTGTTGCAACTGCTGCTCTTAAATCTGGAGCTGCTGGAAGACCTGTTGCTGCTGCTGCTGAAGCCCCACAACTGTTTTAGCACAGCCTCAATTTGAGGGGTTGTCAACTGTCCATAAATTTACTGACACTCCATAAATAACCAGACTGAAAATGCGTGCGTGTAAATTCTGTAAAAAAAAAATAAATAAAAAAAAAAATTAAAATTGCACCATCTGTAAATCAGCAAAAACAGTTCTGCAAAATCATCTCTGTAAAAGCACAGAGCTTAGAAGATCCAAGGTCAGAAAACAATCTTGGTCACATTATTAAAGTACAGAGCACAGAAGTGTTACCTGGCATCTGAGCTGGAGCTCAGTGCTCGGCAGGTAGCTCTTTTTGGAGCTTTGTGATTCTGATGCTGCTCTTGGTACTGCCTCGCTTCTGCCTTTAGCAGTGCTGGATGGCAGCACTTGAGAGGTCTGTGCTGAGACAGGGAGTGGAGGTAGTGTGACTAAGGCTGGGAGGGGCAGCATGGTGCAGGATACTGTCAGGGATATCAGGGCATGGGAGTTGGTACCCTTGGGGAAGGGGCAGCGTGGCACAAAACCATCTCTGTGATCAAGTAGGGTTATTCACCAGTAATTGCAATTTTTAAGGTGTGAGTTTCCTTTGCATACTGTGTGAATCCCATCTTTCCTTTCTGTTCTGCTCACAGTTCCTAATGTTTAATTCCAGAAGGAGGTGCTCTTGTGCTCACTAGCTAAGTACTGCTGTAAATAAGCAGAGTTCAGACTACAGCTGTTCAGAAGCACCCCGTTCTTTTACCTTCACATTATATGTGGTAGGAAAATGCATGTCTGAAACAAGTATATGTTGTTTTACATTACATTACATTAAATTGCATTGAAAAACATTCCAACACCCTTTAAAATGGTTGCTGCTTCCTAAATCAGTTTAATTGTTAGGGAAGATAATGCTCAAAATAAGCAAATTTCTTCTGGAAACAAAATTCAGGACCTAAACCTTACAAAGTAACAGGTATTATTCATTTCTCTTCCCATTTATGCATTTTTGGACCTCTCTAGCCTCTGATCTAGACCAAATACACGTAAGCAGCAACATCGTTTGGTAACTGTGTAACTGTCAGTCAGCCAGAAGAAGGCATACCAGCTTCAGCCACCCAAACAACAAGCATTTCTTTCCCCTATGTCACCCATATTGCAGGCTGCAGCCATATCTTCAGGCCCACAGTGCTCCTGTGGGTTTCAGGTTGGCTCTGCATGCCACATGCAGCACACGCTAGCCCCACCACCATGTGCTGCAAGCAGAGCAGGTCTTACACATGTGTGGCACACCTGGGGCATGCATATGGGGTGTGGTCTGGGATGCACATGTGGGGCCAGTCCAGAGGATGCCCACAAACTAGCTCCAGCCACCACATCCAATGTGCAGGGCTGATCCAGTGTCGGCATCACATGCAGTGACCAACCCAGATAGGAGCCACATGTAGGGCTGGGGCCAGTATGTGCTACATGTGACATGCAAGGCTCACACCACATGTGGCACCCAAACTGGACAGGCCCTGCATGGTGGCTGCAAGCATATGGGGTTAGTCTGTGTGCCCAGTCCAGTGCATGGACTGATCTGAATGAGTTTGATACCTCTGCTTTACATGATAGCTGTTGTGGGATTCATGGAGAAGTTTGCTTGGCTGAATAGCTAGGTTGCTCCACCAATCTTTTATGTGGCAACATCTGTTGGAACTGCATTTCTTGTGATTTTCTCCTTTTAATACCAGATTAATCTCCCTAGTCTGCATTGTATGTCACATGAATGATATATTTGGGACTAGGGTTGGACACTGATGCATCCCCAGAATATAGGACATACCCTTGGTGAGGGGCTGGACTCCCTGTCCCTTCAGCCATTCAGCAGCGAGAAATGGAGCTACCAGGCAGGGGCTAGGTCATCACAAAAAGGCCACCTCCCTCTATTCCTGGCTGGACCAGAACCCTGCTCCTCCTGGCTGTGCTCCACCCTATCTCTAGACAGTCAATAGAATCGCAAGGACAAATGACTGACATGCATTTCCACTGGTGAATTAAAAAATGGGATTTTTTGCAGTCTGTTCCTCATTTAGAAATGAACAGGGGACAGTGGGTTTAAAAACAGGATGGTCCAGTATAAAACAGGACCAATGGCCACTCTAGTTTGGGATGATCCTGCTTTGAGCAGGGGGTTGGACTAGATGACTTCCTGAGGTCCCTTCCAATCCTCCTTTTGTATGATTCTGTGATTTCTAGAGAAGTATTTACTCTGTGTGCGCGCGTGCATGTGTGTGTGCGCGCGTGCATGTGTGTGTGTGTGCGTGTGTGTGCGCGCGCGTGTGTGCGCACACATGTATATGTATATGTATATGCGTGTGTGTGTAATATCTCAACAGTAAGGGAATGTGAAAAGTTGTATCCAAAGTTGTAGCCAAAATGCACATTGTTTTCCCCTTAAATTATTTTTGAATGTGTTATTTTGAATTAATTTTCGCACCTGTGGCATTATATTGTAGCATTTGACAGTGGTATGAAATGCATACATCATGATTTACAGTATTTTTTTTAAAATACAGATTAATTGTGATGTTGCTACTGTGAGAGAGGCATTGTTTAGAAATTCACATGGTGACCTTGCCTGACATCTTGCATTAATCTCTGTTGACCTTACAAATGGTTCATGAGATATTTAATTATAAATGCCACCCAAAGAATTTCTCATTATAGATGCACCGCATCACACCTAAACTGCAGCTAATGTTATGTTTATGAAGTTAATGGGCTGATAAATCTGAATGACTGCTCTGTCCTGAATATGAAAATACTTTGTTCCATTGTTAATACAGTATATTTTTCAAAGCATCTGCCATCAATATAGTTATTAATGATAAGCATTTTGCAGTATAACTCAGTCAATGTCATGTGAAACAACATGCCTAAAGGGATTATGTTTTTGTGCATTTTTTGTGATTTTTATCTATCCTAGTATCTTTCAAAGGGTAATTTTAGGGTTTCTCTGTTATATGATACAAAATGGCCATAATTCCAACCTTTGTTCATTCTAGGTCGAACATTATAGGCCATCCCAGAGTTGGGATCTTACTTTCCAGATAGCATCCATCATAGTTTTTTGTTTCTGAAGAGGCTTTGAAGCAAAAACCTGAATCAGCGCAGTGTCCTTCGTCTCAGAGTTGTACCTTTTCTGGTTGTAATGAAAATCTGTTCAGATTTGACAGAGTTATTTAAGCCTTTGGAAGAATTGCAGTAGAAACTTACTCGAGTTTAATGGCTAAAATATGCAAAGATGCCAACCTAATTGTCTATGCTCAAGGTTCTTGCAGCTCTTAGTACTGAACAGACTGTACATCTGTCATCCCCATGGAATGACTTGTCATGTTCCATCCTTCACTGATCCTCGTGTCAGAGGATTGCAAATGGATGTGCCATATCCAACCCGGAACCACAGGGTGAAACCTGGCTTTCCCTGTTAATAGCTTATCTGGCAAAGGTGCAACTGAGCACTGGAACTAAGAGCCTGTCCCTCCTGTGCTCTCCTGCTCCCTGTTGCTGTAGAAGGAGACTGGGATGGGGAAAGAAGTGGAAAAGGGGAGGTCAATAGAGAGAAAATGACTGGAAGCAGTTTGGGAAACAGAAGGAAATCAAGGAGTTGAGGGATGGAGGGAATGGGAAGGTCCTGTGAAGAGCCTAGGATTGGAAGTCCAGAGAGCAAGGAAATTGAGTCTGGGATCAGTTGGAGGAGAAGAATCTGGTACAATACTGGCAAGTTAATGAGGAAAGAACTGGGTGAGTATTTGTGACAGTTCAAAAGGAAAGAGCTGAAAAGGTCAAGCTTGGTAGAGAGGGAGCATAATAGGCAGAAAAGCAACCGCTCGAGCACGGTTTTTTCCATTACCTGCAATGGAACCTAAGATCTCAAACTACTATCGTTCCTCAGCTGTCAGCAAATATCTTCACTGGCCAAATGTCCTATCCTTTAGTTTTTGCCCATATGGAGTTCAGCAATCTTATTTACTGCAATAATTTATTGTTCAGGTGTTCCCACCCTGGTAGTGATCCACGTGGGCCTTCTTTTACTCCCACTTCACTGAGATGCTTTTTCAGTTTGCTGCTTTAGAAATCCAGAAAAATACATACACAGAACTATGGCAAAAGAAAGTGAAAATTGCAAAAAGGACATTCAAAAGTGAGAAAATAGCAGAATTCATGTTGCCAACACAAACCTAGATTTTGAGGGTTGGATGAATAACCCTGAATAACTGGACACTGTCTCAGAAGGCAACTGGAATAAATTCTGCTGGCACATATGCCACCCTCGGGGACCTACTACCAAAGGGACCCTGGGCATGTGGGTTAGTTGGGACACCCAGGGTTTCTTCCCTAACTCAAAATAGGGTCCTAAAAAGGGATCACAAATAGTCCCTTTGTGTTTACACATCATGATTCAGTCTCACATACTGTCTTTCCTACTGTCCCTGGACCTGATTTAGGTATGGAATGCATGATGCCTGCCTTATGATCAATTCAGCACTTTTTTTTCTTGTTGAGTCAGTGGTACCATGCCTCATATCTGATTTCTCATTTCCTTGTACCCTTTTCTGTGGCGCTGTTCACTGGTAGGCGAGTACTTCACAAACGCTTCACAGCCACCAGTGGAGGGTTTGGGATTGAGAGTGTGGTTGGGGGTAGAAAGGTAAGGAAGGTTTATTGACTTAACAAAAACACGACTACGCACAGATAACAAAACAACAGACAGACAATAATAATTTGCATCGGCAACTTATCGGCAGTCCCCTCTGATGCCTCCTGTAGAACAAGTTTCTCTTCTGCAAAGCTCAGCAAAGTCAGGTGTCCCCGATCAGCGCTGTCCAAGGGGTACCAGGAAGGACCCTGAAATTCAGTCCTTGGGCTCCTTGAGGTCCACAGGCCCACTGGTCCAGGCCAGCAGCTAATCTTAAATCAGTACTTCTTTCACAGAGCTACATCTTCCTTCTAAATGATTTCTGGATGTGCCAGCCAATTTATAAGTTCTGAGCTGTGCTGATAACTTACAGCCATTCAGATTTTTTTTTGCTTCAACAGTTTTTAGACTGACCAATAGCAATACAAGCCTTGCATTCTTTTGATAAGATTAATTTTAACTACGCCACAGGGCCCTACCACTTCAAGGCTTTGCTAAATTTACTAGGCCTTCCTTTATACAAGGCCTCACTACATTTTAGACTTTAATTAGGCTCTTAGCAGCAACATATAGCTTAATATCTGAACAAATAACAGAAAAACACTTGATCTAATCTTCATAGAGCCTTCAGCAAGCACCTTTATCGCACAGACGTAATTTTCAGCTGTCACAAAATGCTAACTTTTTTTGTGCAATAACTGTGTAAGGTGAGAGTATTATCTGCTTTTTACAGATGGGGATCTGAACTACAGATGTTAAAATACCTACTAATTTTGGGCACCCCATTTTGGACACCTGGGACTTTATTTTTCAGAGTACTTAGTAGTATATAACACTTGATGTGTTCAAAACGCATCTTCCATTCACTAAAGTGGCAGTGATTAAGTACAGATTGACCTCTTCTGTCCTTGTCCCCTGAAGCATGTCTATGCCTAAGTAATCCCATACCCCCAGCTTCTCACCCACGTACATTACAATCAGACCATTTCTCTTCCAGCTTGCCTGAGACATGCAGCAGGGACAGTGAGAGTGTGGGGGAGAGTTTCCCTGATGTCTGGTCTGGTGTCCAGTGCCCCAGCAGCTGAAGAATAACTTGCAGGGGGGAGTTCTGCTTGGCCCTCCGAGTCACCCTGCTCCATATTCTGTGGAGACCACATGTCTGCAGACTTGTTGGGGAAACGTGGTAGGGAGAGACTGTTCACTGCTGGCAGGGTTTGGAAATTAAATTCTACATATTTTATAAGCCTCTATTGATTATGTGTGAACTGCAATTTTTCTAGGCTAAATTTGGATAGATTCAATGAGCAGCAAAAGGCACATCCCTGACACTGCAGTAGTGTCCCCTCCAAATTTTGACTCGCTTCTTCAACGTGTAGTGTAGCTAAAGCTTTTCAGTGGAACAAACCAAACTTTTTTTTATGTGAGCAAGGCAACATATTTAAGGTCATTGTAAGAAATGGCTGAACCATGTTTTTTTCCTGGAAGCTTCCAAAAATGCAGCATTAGAGAAGAAATCTCAGGCAGGTTATTTTGGATGGACATTTTAAAGAACAGAAAACAGGGTCTTAAAATAAGAAGTGTTAGTCAACCTTAGCCATGGGCTTCTATACCAGTTCTTCCTGTAATAAACATAACTTAATAGACTTAAAAGGGAGAGAGAATAAAACTGCACTCTACATTTGTCACTTGTGCACTACCAGCAAAGTTTTTACTCTCATTTAATTGCAAATCTTTACTTGCATTCTAATTGCTGGTTTTATTGTTGTTCCGTTTCCTCAAGATGATAATAGAAAGTAAAACAGGCAAAGCTGGTAGCACCATCTGTACTTACTGTTACCTTACAGTTCGCATTATGAGGTCTTGCTTTCAGTTGTTTAAAATTTTGCCAAACCGTTAAGTGTTGGAGATGAAATTCTCCAGTCTGGATGTCTGTTTCAGGATAACTTTGTTTCAATATAAATGGTTCAGCCTTTTCCAATGACAAGAACAAAAAAAATAGGTTGTTTTGCCCATTTTTTTTAAATGTTGCAGCACTTTCCTTTGGAATTCTGGTATCTCCCAACTTCAGAATAGAGACTTAAATATTGCTGGATTTGTGGGGGGTGGATGTACTATTAAGGATATATCTTTTTGCTTTTCATATGAAAATCTGATTGAACTCTATAGCCTTTCAGAAAAGCAGTTTGTATTGATTAGCTTGGCAACTCAACTTTGTAAAAATTCTTGAACTGGGCATGGTCAGTCTAAAGCAGGCTTGTCCAACATATGGCCCATGGGCTGCCATGCGGCCCTCCAAGCAGTTTTCTGAGGCCTGAGGTGCTGCAGCAGGAAACTAAAGTAAATACTGTACTTTCATTTCAGGGGGGAGGGGGTGATGTGATACCACTTCCTGTGAGATATTTGAATACGGCTCGCTAGCCCACTGGTTGATAAAAAGTTCATGATCCAGCCCCACGTTCAAAAAGGTTGGACACCCCGGTCTACAGCTCTAGGAGCTGTACTGGGCTTCATCTGAAATTTCTCCTCCAGACTATTATGGGGTACTCTGGCACCACCCACTAGAACTGGAAACGGAAAGATGCTCCTATGCAGTTTTTCCTCTTCCAGTGGCATGTTCATGGCACATCGGAGGAAGAAGGTACCATAATGAAGGGCAGCCAGGAAAACAGCTAGACCAGAAACTTAGGGTAGGAGAAGAGACAGGACTGCCATAGGGTAAAACTGATAAGGGTAGGCTGAAGTAGTCAGGTTTGAGGGAAACAGGGGGATAAGGGTCTGTGGGCCACTCGGAGATATTCATTTCCATAACCTGGAGTGGACCCCAAGATCCTAAGTCTCAGTGTTCCTCAGCTGATAGGAAATATTAGTGAAACCCACTGGCATTATCTGGACCACATCTCCACCAAGTAGCTTTCTTCGTCATGGATAACAACCTAGTATTACCGTCAATTATTCTGTTCATTGAAATGCAGAAGCCTGTGCTGTAATCCAGGGATGTGAAATTCATGTTGTGCCCTGGGCTGGATTTGGACCATGAGACTCTTCGTAGGGCAGATCCAGCCCTGGGAATGCTGCAGCAGCAGCAGCTTTGGCTGTGATCCAAAGCACAGAGCGGTGGCGGTCACTCAGGCTCCAGCCTGGGACAGATGGCACAGCTTTGATTTGCACTGCATGTACCCTGCTGGAGCAGGGACTTCCACTGTCACTGTACGCCCTATACCATAAGCAGCTGTAGCTCCAGCATAGTACACGAAGCACATGATAATGGCAGCTGCTCCATCAAATGGGGTGGCAGCAGGGCCAGAGGCCAGGGAGCTAAGACTGCAGTTAGAGCTAGAGCTGCATACTTCAGCCTGTGCTTATCAAGCAAAACAGCTGGAGGTCAACTGGGGCTATATCAGCCCTTAATTAACTTCCTGCCACCAATGGCCATGTCCACTGGGGCTCTAGATCCTATGGCAGACCACTCCCCCTGTCACACCCCACCTTCCAGTGGCCCACGGGTTGCCTGGCAGGCTGGACAGAGCAGCTCCGTTGTCTGTACCTTTGACTCCTGCTGTAATCAAACAGTCTCAGCCTTGCTGATGAAATATTTTGGCATCAATACAGGATCTGCATCATGAAATTTTGGGGTGATGGGGGCAGTTTGCTTTATTTAAAAACTAAGAAGTTACATAGATGCACACATACTGTTGCAAAAGAACATTATGTTTGCAAAGTTAAGCATATTCAGGTGTAAGAAAGTTGTATAAGGCTTTCTGTATAATCATAATTCGTCTGTGAATAATACATATCTATCATTTAAATCTTTTATTATATGATTGTATGATTTTGATACACTAATTGTATGCTTTTTATATGGATCTGATGTCCTTTACAGTACACAGTTCATTCAGTGAATATGATCCAGCCTATTAGATGAAAGCAAAACACAGAATATTTATTTACTGTGTAATATTCAAGTTGTCATGTGCAGACATAGTTTTTAACTTCCTAAATATTTCCTAAACACATTTTTATGTGATTCTTAACCTTAGAGTATCTGAGTTTTTTATAAACATTAATGCTTTCATTTTCCTATCATCTTTCACCTGATATGGTGGTATTATTTGCGAGTGAAAGAGAGATGCACTTTATCAGAGGGGTTATGGTTGATTCAGCACTTATATTTGTTTCAGTATATACTTGATGGTATGGAATTAGGTATGTGCTTAAACTCAGACACATGCTTAAGAGCCTTGCTGAGTTGGAGTCCCTGGGAATACAAATTTTTACACTGAGCATATAAGACGCATTCTATCTAAAAATGAAGTCTAGCATAGGCCTAACTCACGACCTATGATGAGTACAGGAGTACTTGCTTCATATGGCAGCACGCAGAAGTCTTTTCTAGTTTATTCCAGCACATTAGCTGTTCTGACACTATTTTAATTGCCATTTTTAACAATTAATATCTAGAAGATCTCTTTAAGAAGAATGTCAGTCCCCACTAATGGTATGAAGCCATCATGCACAAAGAGATCTGCTAAGCCAGTACTGTGAACTAAACAACAGCAATTAATACAAAGAAGGCAGCTCAAGTTCATGAGTGGCAAAGGCAATAAATCAGTTGCTGAGGATCCAAACAGCAGCATTTCAAAGCAAATTCACTAAACTGGTTCAGCAACTAAATAGTAATAGTTTAAAAAAATGCTTGGCCATACTTATAGAAAAGAGGTTGATTTTTACTATTGGTGCAAAATTTTGAGAGATTGCTTCTGGTGTAATTATTTTCATTTAGTTTATTTCAATATGAGCACACAAAACTATGAAAAAGGATTTGCTGAATCTCATTGACTCTCTGGCTTGCTATTATTGTACTGATACTTTTGGATCAGTATATTTTAATCTCCAGGTTGCCCTGAAATTCACCATGTTGGTAGATCAGTAGTGTTCTTTTTTTTTTTTTTTTTTCCCTATCCGCTATGATTAGATTAGTGTCTCAAAGCAGAATTCTGCCCCTGAAGAAGAAAACAAGGTGCTTTATAAAAATCTATATCTTGGCCTTAGAGATAATATTTAGAAAAAACAGTCAATCCTTGTGGCAGAAAACAGTCGGGCTGTGCTGCAAATATTCCACCCTAATTTAAGTCTGTATCTACTTCATGACTTCGGCAACAAAATCTAAGAATAAAAACAACCTTATTCCTCCCCTCCCCAGATATATAAGATAGAAGTGTGATATATTTTTAGTCCTGAGGAATTTTTTTAACAATAAAACAGTATTGTTATGCAATAAACTGAAAG
This sequence comes from Crocodylus porosus, assembly GCF_001723895.1. NCBI lineage: Eukaryota > Metazoa > Chordata > Crocodylia > Crocodylidae > Crocodylus > Crocodylus porosus. The sequence continues at coordinate 1,963,950 of NW_017728909.1, read as the reverse complement.
CAATGGTATCTCTTGTTGGCATTTTAAATATGAAATAACTTCTACCATAGTGAAGTCTCACCTATACGTTTATGATGCAGAATCTCAACCTGAATACTTTGGCTTCAATATGACTCTGCTGCTGCAATGCTGCAGTACCCAAGACCTAGCCAAGTCTTATGCAAGCTTGTTAATGCAGATTCCTTGTATACAAATGCCAAACTATGAAATTTTTGTCAAAGGAGAAGGGGGAGGGGGATGCAGTCAAGAAAGCCTTATAAGATGTTCCAGGTGAAAGTGAATAGAAATCTAACCATGGATGTGTCTATCCATATAACCATAGCAACTCTGGTTTTTATCTACCATATTTACTCGATTACCAGATAGCCCCATTCATCATGGGGAAAATGAAGCCTTATCTTAGAATCAAGTACTGCAGGCAGCACTGGTTCCTGCATTTTCTCTGGTTCCAGACTGATTCCCTCACTGCTCTCAGGCTCCCTGCTGAGCCAGGGAGCAGCAGGAGAATCGGCCTAAAATCAGTGAGACCCAGTGGTGATTCCCTTGCCGTTCTCAGGCTGAGTGCTGGATCCTGCTGCTTGCCGACTCTATGCTGATTGCCCTGGCTCAGCATTGAGCTAAAGACCAGCTATGGAATCATCATGGAGCCAGAGATCAGCAGAACCCAGAACACAGACGGACAGCAGCAAGGGAGTCAGAACGTGGTCTTGTTGCTCTCTGACTCCAGGCTGATAGTCCCAGGCCTGAGCTGGAGAGCAGTGAGGGAGGCAGCACAGACCCTTGCAGGAGTGCAGCATGTGGCAGTAGGAGTGCAGGTGGCAAGGTGGGGGGAGTCCAGTGGTCAGAGACAGGGAGGAAGGGGGAAGTAGGTGTGTAGGAGGAGCAAAGACCAGTTCAGAAGGCACAGGGGGACAAGACGTGGGGGTGTGGCAGTCAAGTGGCATGGGGCCAAGGTTCAGGGATCCAAGGTCAGGCTGTCCGATTCTTCCCCATGTTTCCCCACCCCCAGCACTGCTTGCCCCCCTGCTATTGCTTTCCATACTGCAGTGGTGAAGGGATGAATTAAAGATGACCCTCCAATAATTAGATTATTTACAAGAAAATTGTAAGAAAGTTATAATTTTACATATATAGAATCTAATTTTGGTGGGATAGTCTTAGATTCAAAGTCATCTTGGATTTGGGTAAATATGGTACATTATCACTGTGTATATCTCTTATTTATTTGAGGAAAAAAGAAACCTTCATTAAAGCTACATTAAGGTTGCAAGGTCAAGCAATTAACTGAAACCCTAATTTGGTCCCTTTCTGTGTTGTTACTCCAAATTTTAACTGGGGTTGAGAGTGAGACTGATGACCAGTGAGACTATTCCGGTCTAAACTGAAAACTTTATAAGGACACATAAGAGCAAAAGCTTATTTGCATTAATAAAGACAATGTTTACATAGCCTTGGATTCAAGGGGAAAACAAGTCCACTGGCCAAACTCTTCTGTTCTCGTGGGGGCTTTCGCTGATTTGGTTCCTCTATTTTGCTGAGCTTTGGAGAAGTTGCATTATTTAACCAGAATATATATTCAAGCACAAAATTTTCTATATTTAGTTGTGATTTGGGGCTGTGCCAATCCTCTTTCATTTTACACCTAACAAAGTTGTTTCCTGTTTGGTTTTGCTTTGGAGCTACTAATCCTTTTTCATTTCCTTGTGTTATGTTATTGCACCTTATCAATCACTGTCTATAGTATGTGCTTAACTTATGTCATCGCTACATAGATTCAGCTTAGGTCAGGTTGTAACATGATACAGCCTGGTACCCATAGCCCATGCTACACATGCCTGTGATGCACGTATGGTCTATAGGATCATGATATAATCTTTAGTTATGTATTAGAACCTAGATACTTTGTGGGATGGGTTCCTTAATCCACTGTGAAGGTGAGGATTTGTAACCTAACTGAGGATATAGAGAAATTCAGGTGCTACTGAGGTGTTCCAGCTGTTTCCTGCAGCTTTTGTTTCAAGGGACACTACTTCTTCAATCAGCTGATTAGATTAGGAACACTGATGCACTCCAGTTGGTCATAGAATCAGTGGCCTTCATTTGGCACTCCACGGCAAATAAACAGGTAGTGAACCATCCCAGTAAGAATAATTTAGATTCTGTGGCATTACCACATGCTGTTTTTCCCATGTACTTTCTCATCTATGGATGAGTTGCCATTCCCTAATGTAGCTGTCTTTTCACAAGATCCATGTCTCGTTTGCTTCACAAGTGTGTAGGGAATGAGGCATGGTTTGGAAGAAGAGGAAGGATTGGTTCATGGGTAGAGCACTGGAATGCCATCCTGAAGTACTGGCTACTATACATTTCTCTGCCACAGAATTCATTCTTTTTACAGGTAGTCACTAATTCTGTGCATCTTTTTTTTT
>NW_017728909.1:1953591-1961421 GCF_001723895.1 Crocodylus porosus | reverse complement strand
GAGGAGGGAAGGGGGGAGTGTGTGGGTATTACTTGAGGCCCTGAAATCTGATTTGCAGAATGGCTCAGAACTTGCATCTGCAACTGAAGTTAATGGGAGCTATAGTCCCAACATATAGGCTACCCCATCATGCTTTAGTGGAAGCAGTGCATTACTTCGACCTGTTGCAGTATCTGTATAGAGTGGGTGCTTAAGAGGGGTTTTTTGGCACTTTTGTCTAACAGCTGATTCAGATTCAGTCAGCTTCGGATTCACATCTGCAAGCAGCCATAGAGTGCTGTATGAGACCTAGCATCTTATTTTTCAGAGTATTTAGCATCTGAAATTGGGCACCCAAAATTAGCAGATTCACTTTCTGTGCCTCAGTTCCCCGTCATTAAAATGGGGCTAATATTATTAATTTGTCTGCTTCTGAAAATACTTAAATACTACGGTGATGAACAATGTAAAAGAACCCATAAATTAACAATTTCTCATCTTTGGAGTTTGAATGCCTTGTTGTAAATAAGGAACGAGACATGGAGTCAAGGTTTCTGCAGATTCTGTTTCTCGACTCTGCTTAGGTTCAAAGGATCTTTTGGGAACCATTTTTCCATTATTGTCTTTCATTTGGGATCTAACAGATTTGTGATTCAACTGAAGACTTCGATAGGAAGGACTCATTCCTAGGAGTTGCTCTCTGTGGATCAGTTTGTACTTAAATAGTCAGCATGAAGCTTTGATTTTTCCGGACCATTCTTTTTCCTTTTTAAGTACTGCTTTCTGTGGCCATTTCCACCTACACTGCAGAGAGCAGATTTGGCTTCCTTTAACAGTCAGCTTCCTTAACTGGACCAGAAAGCTCTACCAGTACAGTTTTACTGGTAAATAACTGTGAAATGGTCTTTTTCATAACCAATCCATGCAAGTTGTTTAGTCTCACCACGATTTAAGTTGATCCCTGCTTAAGACAGATGCAGCTCATAATGAGCTGGTGGTCTGGTTACTGGTTGCAGCAGGATTGATCCCATGGTTCTTGCCACAAGCTGAGATGAAGGGTGGCCTCTGAATCTGATCCTCAGTGCAACTGGTTTGGGAGTGGTTCTCCAGCCCCCCAACATCTGGCTAATGTCTAGGAGTATCTGTAGCACTTACCTATTTTTCCAGTAGCCTTGGCTGCCATAACTGCTGCTACATAGTATAGGAGTGGCATGTGCTTAGGGTAAACGATGTAGGTCCTCATGTTCTGAATAAGGGTGGCATGTGCAGGTACCCTCTTCTCTCCAGGTGAATAATAACCATTGATGACATGGTATAGTGTTGGCAAATCCTAGCCAGAGTTGGGACTGACTGTTAGGGACCATCTATCAGGTCCCTCCCCCAGGCTGGAGGTGGTGTGGAAGGCCCTCATAGGATGTTAAGCACTGATGAACGTTTGGGCTGACAGTGTATCGAGGCCAAGGAGCCTCCGCAGCCTTCCCTTAAGTCTATTAAGTTCCTTAACCCCCAAGTTGGAGGGTGGTACTGTCCAGCTTTTATGGGTGCTAAACACTGGTGGTCACTTCGGGTTGTGTTGAGGCCTCTAGGTCTCCACCACCATCCCTTAAGGCCTTTAGTCTGAAATGGATTTGACAGATGCCTGAGCCCAGGGTGATACTCTCCGGCTCATCTTGGGCTAGAGTCAGGCTTGGGCTTAAGTCAAGCACTACAGTCTTTTGAGGGGGGTACACCCACTCTTAAGACTGTCCATGTAGTGTGCCTCTGTACCCAAGCCTTGGGGCAGCTGCCTCAGCTCACTGAATGGGATCAACACATTAGCCATTCAAGGGATTCATGGTCTGCATAAGCCATTATTCCCCTCTTAAAGCCCATAGGCCGACCAAAACCAAGCTAGGAATGATGCTGAGTAGCTTGATTGACCGTAAATTGTTAAGCACCTGCCTGCCCTTCCTTGGCATCAGGTTTCACATCCAAGTTTGATTATCCTCCTCTGCACTGTTTTTCTGCTATCCTATCGTTTCATGTCCAAGTTGCCCGCCCCTGCTGTGCTATTTTTCTCTACAGTTGAGCAGTCTTGTAATGATTAAAACAACCATGCAGTTGGCAAAATGACTGAAAAGGGATTCATAGCAGTCGTCACTGGACTTCTGTCTGAGGTTGGATGGGTCACCTGGGGCTTTGGCCCTGAATAATACAAAACAAGTCCTCCTCAGGGGTTATCTTAAATAGATGTTGCTTTTTCTGGTATCAGTTATCAACTCCCTGAACAAAATTAGCCACACCAGCAAAAGTTTTTAGTCTAGATATAACCTTAGGCTCTTTTGTGTTGTCAGCAGCTTCTTAAAGGGACCAGTTGAAAGGAATATCTATTTTGTATTGGTTAAGGCAGTATCAGGTTGCTGTCTTTTAGCCCAGTGATTCTCAACCATGGTGCCATGAGATCCTTTAGAGGGTACTCTGGGGTACTGCTCAATATTACCATCGTTAGGTATACAAATGCCTGCACGATTCATAAAATAGATCCAGAGATTTGAATTAGAAGTCCATAGTGTCAAAAGCATTTTGACTTGTGGTATTTTTTAGTTATTTGGAACAGAAGAATTTATCTTTGGAGTTTGTTTGGTTTGTTTTTTTTTGTGGGGGGGGTGTTCTGTTGGGTTTTTCTGTTTGTTTTTTGGGTTTTTTTGTTTGTTTTTTTTACATAGTTAAGACACAAGTGAAAGCTAAGAGCTGGCTTTTTCTTTTGGGTGCCCTGAATCAAAAAAAGTTGAGAAGTACTGCACTAGACTACGTTCACATCTGTAGTGCCTCTTTTCACTGCTTGGATTCTGCTAAGACACAGCCCTGCAAGCTCACTTGTCTTTCTTGCATGTCCAAGCCAGGCAATAAGGCAAAGTAGATATCTTAGGAAGTCTTGAGTGTGTGCCCCACACTTTCTCATGTTCTCCCAGGACAGCTTAAGAATAATGCTGAGGTGTACACTCAGGATCCATCTGAACAATCTGGTCTGCTTAATCATCAGGCTTGGGTGCACATGGAATGAGAGTGAGTGGGTAAGGATTGATTTGGGATTTTGACTGTGTCCTGGGGCCCAGCAGGGAGGTGGTATAGACATAACCTAACACATATTTTAGATGCCTTATTTGAAAGTTAGAGTTGAGATTGGTAGATAAAGTTAAAAGGTTGCAACTCCCATACAGTCTGATTAACCTGATCTATTAAGACTTCCTTGACTTATGCCCATTGTCTGTATTTACTCCTGCCCGTTACATTTTCATGTAAGACTACCAGCGAGGTCGAGGTAGGAATCATGCTTTTGTTACAGAAACAAAAAGTAGTTTTTCTGATTTTGAATCATAGGAAAGTAGGGCTAGAAGGCACCTCACAAGGTCATTTAGTTCAGTTCCCTGCTTAAGGTAGAATCATCTCAGGCTAAACCATCCCAGCCAAGTGTCCATTTAGCCTGCTTCTGAAAGTTTCCAAGCATGGACAATCCACAACTTCTCTTGGTAGGCTATTCTAATGCCTGACCACTCTCATAGTCAGAAAGTTCCTCCTAATCTCCAGCCTGAATTTCACCTGCTGCAATTTTAGGCCATTCCTTCTAGTCCTGTCCTCTACAACTACAGAGAAAAGCCCATCTCTGTCCTTTGTATAATCACCCTTCAGATATTTGAAGACTGTTATCAAATTGCCCCTCAGTCTTCTCTTCTCCTGACTAAATAATCCTAACTCATTCAGCCTTTCCTCATAATGCTTCCTAGACCCCTAATAATTTTTGTTGCCCTCCACTGGACTCTTTCCAAACTGGCCTCATACCTCTTAAAGTGTGGGGCCCAAAACTGGACACAGTACTTCAAGTGAAACATTGCAGACATTTAAAAAAAAAACCCAAAAATGCACTTTACAGGAAGAAGCAGTGCATTACTTCAGCCCATCTCTGAAGTGTCTGTCAAGATTGGGCACTTCAGCAGAGCTTTTTTGGAGCTTTTAGCTAAAGCTGATTCAATCAGCTATTAGATAAAAAAGCCCAAAACAGCCCCACTATGGCATGTAATTTTTATAGCCATTGGGCAAGTTGGGTTGAAGTAATGCACTGCCTCTTCTGGGCATGTGCAGGGCTTGGCACAGGAACATGCTGAGTTTAAAGTAAAGTGCCATCTTTGCTTTTCTACCCTGCTGCCTCCTGCCGGCTGTTGTTGGAGGGGGGGAGCAGCACGGTCGCTCCCTTGCCCCCTGTCTGTAATGCTCCAGGCCCTCACAGCCAATCAGCATGAGCCCTCTTGGCAGCGCATGCACAGTTGGCCCGGAGCATTACAGACTGTGACAGACTAAGGCTTTTATTATATTAGAATTGCAACCAGGCCAGTTGGACAGAATCATTGCATGCATTATATGCAGTAACTGGGATTCTCCAATGTATTTTTGAATGGCATTATTCCATCCTAAGTGCAGGACTTTGCATTTGTCCTTGTTGAATTTTATGTGGTTGATTGTGGACCATTTCTCCAGCCTATCTAAGTCATTCTGGATCATAGGCCCTGCCCTATGGAGTGTCCGCAGTTCCACCAAACTTGGTGTCATCTGTAAGTTTGCTAAGTGTGCAATAAATCCCATCACCCTGGTCATTAATGAAGATCTGGATGACTGTACCAGAACCAGGACAGACCCCTGGGAAACTCCACTTGATACCTTCTCCCAGCTAGAAATTGATCCATTGAATACTACCTTTCCTAGTTTTGCGACCAAATTTTTACTTTCTATGAGTTCTTTTTGATTTTCAGTTCCTTGAAGAGATTGCAGTTTATCCAGGCTGGTCTCCTGCTGCACTTCCCATTCTTCCATCTCACTGGAGTAGCTTGCTTCTGTACCCTGAAAAGGGCCTCCTTAAAATACAGCCAAGTCTTCTGGACTGCTTTCCTCCTCAGACTTGCCTCCCAAGGGATCCTGCTTACCAGGTCCCTAAGTTCGTTAAAGTGTGATTTTTCTGAAGTCCATTTTCCTTATCGCAGTGCTCTCTTCCTTCTCCCACTTAGGATCCTGAACATTTCATGTTCACTGTCACCCAAGTTAACTTCTACCTTCATATTCTCAACCGATTCCTCCCTGTTTTTGAGAAGTAAATCAAGAAGAGCTTCTCTTCTCATTGGTCTCTCTCCCATGTGGATCAAAAAAGGTATCCCTAACTCCAGAAACTTGATGGATTGCTTGTGCACTGCTGTATTTCCCTCCCAGCATATGTCCTGATAATTAAATTCCCCCATGAGGACCAAGTTATGCAATTTGGAAGCTTCTGTCACTTGTTTAAAGAGGGCCTTGCGCAGCTCCTCCTCTTGCTTTGGAGGCCTGTAGCGGATGCCTGCCCCGCTGCTGCTCTTTCCTCTGAACGTTACCCAAAGGATTTCAATAGGCCTACCTTCCACTTCATATTGCACATGTATATCACCTTTATATATAACGCAACAACTCCTCCTTTTTTTCCCCTGCTTGTCTTTCCTGAACAAGCTGTACACCAGTCACAGCCTATACTCCAATCATGCGAGCTATCCCACCACATACATCTCTATAATCCCAACTGCATTATAATTCCATGATTATACAAGGACTCTTAATTCTTCCTAGTTATTCCCCTTCTCATATTAGTATATATCATAAAAGCCAATCTTTTACTTTCTTCTTTAAGAGGTTTCTAATTCAGCATGGTTCTGTAATTATCAATCAGAAATTTTCAAATAAATGTAGACTTTCTTTCCATCTTTTCAGGTTCATTGATTTTGTCTGTAGATCCCAGCAAAGCCACAGTTCTGTTGATGTCCTAAAACCAATTTTAATTTTGACTCCCGGTTGTCCAAAAGGTTCAGGTCACAGCTCTAGTAAACCTCCCTTTCTATTTATATTTACATGTTTTTGTGTTCAACAAATATGTCATCTTTCAGAAACGGAAGGTATTAAATTGATGTTAAAGCCTTCCTGTAATTCTGGGGAGCTTCCCCTGCCAGGGGATTTAAACGCCAGGCCCAGCAGCTCTGGCAGAGCAGTCTGAAGTCACTAGTAGCCTGTCTGGAGCTACTAGGTACAGGGTTTTAAATTGCCAGCTGGGGAAGCCCTTTGGTTCCCCCTCTCACCTTATCCCCTAGGCTGGGTATCCCAAGGCCAGTTGGGGACTGGGGCTGCCCCAGGCTGTTGCCAGCAAGATTGTCAGCATGCCAGGATTGAGTCCAACATTCAACTGATTGTTAGGCATCCACGCCTGACAGCTCTGGTGTGTGGACCTGCCACATATTCAATTTAAGGTACTATACAAACCAGCCATAAAACATAAATTATATGTGGAGCAGTCTTATGGTTTGTTTACCATTTAATTGCCTCTTAAATTGGATGCATGTGTAGCACCCTGCCATTTATGGTGTGGTTGTGGTGATCATGGTATAAACGTAATGTGTGCCAGGGGCTTAAGGCAAACAAATTATTGGGGGGTTGATTCACATAAGGGGCTAAATATTCTGTCTACCTGCTCAATTTGTATTTTTAAGAAATGTGGTTGTGCAAATTTAGGCAGTCAGTAATTTGCAGGTTTTGAAAGGAATGTTTTTGAAGAATTTAAATGCTTTAAGGAAGGCCATTGCTTAATGTGCAGTGATGATCAGTACATTTAACAGTATCGTTTCATAAAGAATTGAATAAAGAGCAATATAGAAACAAGTAGAAAGCTTTATATAAATCAGCATTACTCCACCAGAAATTTTACGTTCAGCTCTGGTCCCTGTCTTTAAAAGCCAGTGGAGAGAATGAAAAGCTAGATTCTATTATGTGCCAGGTTGAATGATGAGAATGATTAGGTACATGGGGGACTGCTGAAAAGCTTGTGCATCTTGGAGGAGGCAAGTGAGAGGGAGCATGCTAAAAATACTAAAATTAACAACATTTTAGAAAGAGCTAGTAGTAGTCTTGGTTTTAGATATTGTTTGTATCCATTTCTATTACATAACATTCTTCAGTTGCTCTGTTTGAGGAGATGCACCACCTCCATCTTTTGCAGGGAGCCTTTGAAGCCCAGTGGGAAGAAAACTGAGAGGTCAAAAATGGCTTTTTCTTTTTGCCATGAAATTCAATTCAGGTTTGAGAGCTAAACTTCTGAAAAATCTCCTTTCTGTTACTTGTGTTCCTCAGGGAAAAGTTAGGAGCATGCCAAAAAAATAACAAAGCATGAGTATTTAAACATGTCTGTGGGGCCACATACGGCACATTCAGATGTTCTCCACGCTGCAAGGGAGTGCTGCCCATGTGTGCTGCTCCGCTCTTTTTGTTCCCCCCGTGGATGTTTTTGACCCCTGGATATCCAGGGTTCAGAAAACCCCCGGGGGGGGGAAGCGGAGCAGCACACACATGAGCACCACACATCACTCAAAAGCAGTGCTGGGTTGCCCAGGGCCATGCTGTTGTTGCTGGCCAGACTCCACAGGGCAGAACAGCTGCTGCAGCCCCAGGAGGCCCCCGGAACTGCAGGTATGGCTGCTGGGACCAGCCCAGTGCTGGCCCCAGCCTCCCCTACCCCTCCCAGGGTAACTTACCTTGTGCCAAAGCTTGTGTGGCATGGGCACTTCCCAGGGAACCAAACATCCATGCTTGTGTGGACACAGCCCAGGGGCATATCCAGGCAAATGTGCATGTGTGTTTTGCAGCACCACAGGCCACATACTGCTCACATGCAGGTATTTACTGCACTGCTGATTTGCAGTGTGGTGAGTTTTTTAGAAACCAGAAAATTCAAGTGTAAAAAAAAAAAAAAAAAAAAAAACAAAAGAAGAAAGTTGGGGGGTGCACATGGCAGCAGTGTGCACTGCTCAAAAC
>NW_017728909.1:1839645-1953491 GCF_001723895.1 Crocodylus porosus | reverse complement strand
GTGGTGAGTTTTTTAGAAACCAGAAAATTCAAGTATAAAAAAAAAAAAAAAAAAAAAAGCATCAGAAGAAAGTTGGGTGGTGCACATGGCAGCAGTGTGCACTGCTCAAAACCAGAGCCTGGCCAGCCAGAGCCACACTCAAGCTGCTGGAAAGGCTTTGCACAACCAGATCACCACCACTGGAGCCCCAGGGGGCCCCCAGGACCCTAAGGAAGGCTGCTGGGGTCCCAGCGTCGCTTATCCTCACCTAGAGCATTTTTTCTCTGCACTAACCCCACATACAAGGGCATGCGCTGAGGCAAAAAGCAGCAGCATGAATTTGTGCCACTGTTCTTTTTCCCCATGCTTGTGGGGATGTGGCTTAGAAGGGAAAGGGCTGGCCCTGGCTGCCATCCTATTCCCCAGAGCTCACATATGACCCCAGCAGCCCATGGAGTTCTTTGCTGCAAGAAAAGCAGAATCAGACATGTATATGGATAACAAGGAAATAAATAGTGTTATTTTTTCTTTAACTATCTGAAAATGTATTTGAAAACTCAATTCCTGTGTGACTGTCTTTAGCTGTTAGAGCTCAGGACAATGTTGTTTCTTGCCCATAACTGACTAACAGCATTTCTTTGAACTTCCTTTAAAGCGGTCGGTGCTGACTGTTATCGGTGATAAGATCATGAACTGGACATGATACAAACTGACAGTTCTTATTTTCTTTTACACACACACGCATGCACGTGCACCCACACACACTAAAATATTACCGGGATTTTTAACTGCACAAGGTGTTAGACACAACCAGTTTCTCTGTAGTTTCACAGGGGGAGAGAGGGAACACATGAATGCACATGGTGAAACTACGCAGAAATTGGTTGTTCCTATCATCTTGGGCATTTAAAAATACTGGTAAACCCAAAGCTTTCTTGCTCATGTTTAACTTTATGCATCATGAGTAGTACTGTTGACCTCAGCTTTTAGAAACATTGGATTACAGCAGCATAATTCACCCAGACAAGCACAAGAAAACAGCACAAAACTGGTAGCACTTTGGCTATCATCTAACAAACATGTTTGAACAGAAGCTCCGGAAGTATAGTAACAGGCAGCATTGAGTATAGGAGCAAGTGTTTGATATTCCCACACCCTGCATGTGCATTAGGGTTTGATCTCACTTCCCAGAACAGCTCATAACTTCACTGTGTTATTTATTGCTAAATTACTCTTGACTTTTGTTGTTTAGGAATAACGTGATTTCTCTCCACCTATGTCTACAGTTAGGTATTGGACGCATCTGTACTTTAGAAAGAGTCAGATTATGAAACACTTTGCACATGTATTATATTTTTTTAATGGAACTATTTTTGTGAACAACTGCCACTAATATGAGAGAGGGTTTTTAATTTGGCCCAAAGAACTTTAAACATTACGGATAATTGTAATATAAAAGGTTTCTGAGTCCAACCCATTTAGTCAAGCTGCATTAACATAAAGAAGAATAGTTAATAATATGGTTAACAAAAAAGTGTTGTTTTTAAATATTGTGATATTTAAAATAAAGCAGTTTAATAGTGTTATAGCATTAATTTTAACAGTTGGATATGAAAGTGTAAAATATAATGTACAGTTGAAAGCAAATGATATCGACTTTTTTCTTCCTTACTGTATTGTAAACAAAATTTTGGGGGGAAAAATCATTTACTGTTTCCATAGCACTGTAATACAGTTTCATAGTCAGAGTGAGGATGCACTTAAGCTGGCATAGTTGGGTTCTCTCCATAAATTGAAACAAGCCTGATCTAAAGCTCATTTACTGTCTTGGAACAGAATTGATCTTGCTTTCACATTTGATTCCCCCACTGCAGATTTTGAGAGGAAGAAAAATAGCTTTGTTAGGTCAGTTTAACTAGGCCAGAGTTAGACAGAAAAGACTAGCAAGCCAAGTGTTATAAACATTTCTTTTCTCCTTTTGCTTTCTTTTTTTATGGATTTTTGTAACACAGCTGATTTTAATATAATTTAATGGAGACCTTCATATTGCTCCACTGATTAAGGCCCTTCACCATTTGTAATTTACAAAGCAATGCATCTATTTATTATCTCATAGAAAATACTATCAACTTGTTACCTCTGGGATTAGTCTTTTTGAAGTATGAGACATCTTTGTTTAACGTGTAAGGTTTGGTATAACAGTAATTAATATCGGTACAGTTTATATTTTGTTGAGATCAAATAATACTTATAGTCTTGTAATTCTTCAAACTGTATTATTACATCTACTTGTGTACACAAATACATAGGAGCTGTTAAGAAGCAAATTTTAAAATATTTATTTGAAAACAGATAAACGAAAGTGTTTGTTGGCCGTGTTCAAATAGTAGGGCTTCTAAAATTGTAATGCTAACTACCCTATAATAAAAGACTCTGCTTTCTAGGGAAAAAGCAGTTTTTGAGAAAACATTAAATTTTTAAGCTTCAAAGGCATTATAACCTGAAAGACAAATTGTGCCTTGTGTTCCTCCTCATGAAGCCAACAAAGGATATATAGGATATGAGAGAAAAAATGGTGCAGTAGGATGCTATCCATATTTCTGTCGCTTGTTATCATGATATTAAATCTTCATTGTTCTCAGGCAGTCAGCATCTTTGATGTTTTTACATTTGTAAAAGCAAACTTAATAGGAGCCCTAAGCCATGTTGTGAATTGGGTTAACCTCCTTAAAACATGCATGTTTCTGTTATTTTACATTGTACTGTTTCACAAGCAGATTAGTATCTCCAGTGAACTATTAATCAATTAATGTAAAATATTTAAATATTTTGCCATTTATCAAATTAATAAAGATAGTCATTAAAAATAGAAATGAATATGAATTAATAAAAAAACCAATGAAACATTCCAGAACTACTTTATTTGGCTAAAGTCCTGAATAGAAAATAAAATTGTAATTTTTCTGACATTCTAACTCGTGTGAGGTCATTTTGCCACTAAGATTAGAAAAAGTGACAAAATAAGATCACTTCACCTACATAATGTTTCAAAAATACATTAGAGTTTCTGTGCCACATGAGTGAGATAGGAGAGGTTATATCTGAGTCCTAAGTGAAAGGAAAGCAGCAGCCAAAAATATTACAACTGTTGTCTAACCCATAGGACATGAGGCAGCTAATTGCTCCCTTTCCCTTTTGAAATTACTCAGACTGAGCTAGATAGTAGTTATTGATTTAATGTACAGTAAATGTCCTATTGTTCTCTGCACATCAATATGGCAGGTAAGTGTAGATTGGGTCCTGACTGACAACATTTACTTCATCAAAAATATTAAGAGGAACTAATTCTGAAGCAATGGCACAAAATTACCAGCAGAGATGCAAGAAAACAGTGCAAGTCTTTCTACACATGGACCGTGCACATGCCATATAAACAAAGTAGACTTATTCTCTGGCCCGCAGCACAAAATGTCTACAAAATAATTTAGACTTTTTAAAAATCATCCCTTTTATCTGTTTTTTTTCACCTGCGCATGTATGAGTTGGATGATAAAACATTTAATGATAAGAGCCTACAAAGAATACAGCAGCTCTGCAGATAAGGGTATTTGTTGGGTTTGGTGCCATTTCATATGCAGTTCTGTTACAGCCACTATGGCTCATTTGGAAAATATTTCCTTCTTTTTTTTCTCTTCTTGTATATAAGCAACTCATACCTTAATTCTAAAATGTATCTTGTTCTGAACAGAAATCAGTCTCCATCAGGAACAACATGGCTTCTTAATAACATACAAATGCTGTCTGAGAAAGGACCAAACAATGTACATATTGCTTATGTTAATCTTAAAACGTGGAGGTGGTTGCACACACATGTGCACGTTCATGCTCTCTCTCACTCTCTTTCTGTGTCTTTCATTTATTTCCCTTGCATCTTTTGGGGAGAATGGTGTATTACATACTTCAGCAGGAGGTCAAAGGGGAACAGTTAAGACCATCAGAAACTGAGTTGAGGAAAATCAATTTAAATGTCAGGAAGAAATTGCTGCTGACATGGAACATCAACTAAAACATTGACGAACGTTCCAGAAAAAAAGATGCAAGTTAAATCTGAATACAATTACAAAAAATGATAGTCTTTCTTTTTTATAATTATTTCATTAGAGGATCTCCAAAGTTGAATACTTGACATGTGTTAATGAATTTAGGCCTAACAAGTATCCCCGTGTGAGACAGAAATCATCTTCTCCTTATTATAGTTGAACAGACTCATGCGTGCAGTGTAAATTCATTGCGCTGGGACCATAAGGCTGCTGGCCTCGTTTCTTTTTCTTTGTGGGATCCATCTTGCATCTGGCTGTCTAAGAATTTACACTTCCGTTATTACCATAGCATCTCACCATCCACTTGGGTGTGCAGTAGGTCAGGAATTAATTTCATCCAGAGAGAGAGAGAAAGAGTGACTTGTTCTAGCTACTGTAAATCATCCCCTTGAAATACTATAAAAACACATAGGAACTTAGTGGAGAGTGCAGTGTTTTTCTGTCCCCCCGCCCTTCCCTTCCCAACTACTAGTAAGAGGGAGAGAGAAAGGAGAAAGGTACAATACCCGCTTGCTCTCTGCCTCTTTCACTTAGTCGGAGCTCAGTCTTATGGCAAAGGACAAGACAAGAATCAAGAGAGAAGTGTTCTCTTCTTACCTGCACCACTGATTTTTCTGCATAACCTTGAGGAGGTCATTTAATCTGTTTCCCCATTTGCAAAATAAATTAATACTCACACCACCCAAATAATACTTACCACTAAGAGCCTCTTGTGTAGTAAAGGGCATTATAGAAGCTGGAAATGCTTGCAGATAGATAGATAAAATTTGATATTCTGATCATAGTTTGATTCTCAGAGATATATTTTAAAGGTAAAATGTAAACAAATTTTATTCTGGTCAGTGCCTACCATGTTAGGCTTTTTTTTGGACTCTGTCTTTCCTTGTTACCTACCCTTTACTCCCAACGTGTTCGCAATGTAAGTTTGAAGAAATAGTTGTGTTAGAGCAGCAAAATAATACAAAATCATCAAGTGTGGAATTTTTTGGTGACAATTTTGCCCTATCCTATATATTAGAATATGTTTTTAAACTTTAAGTTGAGAACTCCGTTTTCCTGTTGACTTCTCTTTCTATTTTGCTTCCTTGAAGGGTATGGGGGCAGGGGGAAAGTGTTTTTTAAAAAAAAAAAAAAAGGAAAAATTTCCCCATGCAAAAAGCGTTGGTACCTCCTTCCAAATCGCTGAACTAGTTGTAGCCTCTTAACATACTACTGCTTATATGGACATTATACAAAATGAAATATCCTTAAACTAAAATCTTTTCCTGTGCTACACTCCTGCCAAGTTCCTGCCTGAAATACTGTTGTCTGCAGAGTAGTGGTTTGAGTATTTTCACTGAAAGAAGCTATTATTATGATGTTTATTTTAAAATGTTTTTTCATAGTTGCTGACACCTGATGGTCGCTGCTATTCCTGTCTTGGCTTGTAGATTTTTTGCAAAAGACCAGAGAACTCTAATCACTTCAGTGGCAGTTTATGGCCAATGAATGTCACCTTTTCCTAGATATAGGTGAAGACAGCTTTAGTCTGTTTCAGAATATTGGGTATCGTCTGTGATTTTAGCCATGCAGCCAGGTCAGCACAGAAATGTATTTAAATATATGATTTCAAGAGCATTTGTTTGGCAAATGTGTCAATATTGCTAGCTTTATATCATCCTTAATTAGTAAGTAGATTTGCTAATAGACATTTTATAAATATCAAGAATTCAGCATCAGCACAGACCTGCTAATGCAGTCTTTGGCTACTGTAGCAAGGCTGATGTGTATTGGCGAATTCACATTAGCATAGCTGCTACTTGTCCTGCACTAGATAATGGACTCAAAGGTTAAGAGCAAAGGATCTCAACAGCGCCAATCAGTGAAGCTTTTCCAGGGCTAATTACCTCTTTACTGCGCTGACTCTAATGTGACATGTTTATTGCCTTAACTAACAACTCATTAGCTTAGTTGATGTTTTTGTCAATATTAATTCGTTCATTTAAGCCAAGTCAAAGCTTAAACAAAGATGTCCAGACTGAGAAACGGGCAGCAGAATGACTTTTCTTTAGTTCATCGTTTTTTCTGTAGCTCAAATTAAACAAGATAAATGCCAACCAGAGAAATATTTAGAGTATTTTTGTGAAGGAAGCAGCTGTTTCTGTATGTTCTAACGCCCAAGCCGAATGCCCGGGGGGGTTGGTTTTGTTTACTTTTTGTTTGTTTTGGGTTTTTTGTTTCTTTAATAGGACATGCGTTGTTTAAGAAATGAAATTCAAGTAAATGCAAGCATATGCCTCGTGACTCTGTATGTGTATCAGGAAGAAACTTGCTACTCTTTTAATGCACATCTAAAAAAAGGATAAACATTAATTTTCTAGGAAAGCATGTCAGTTGTTAGTTTCTCTGGAATACTATATATGATAGGCAGTTTGTTCAATAAACAAAAATAAGCAAGTCATAGAAATCTAGTGTTAAGAGCTGCTTCAAGAAAAACCTAAAAAGATCAATACGTTATCTCTTCCACAATAGTAACTAATTTAAATGAGCATTATTAAAGAGGTAATGTATAATTGCATAGCAATAATGATAAATTAAATATGTTATTTGTCTTTGTCCTCATTCACATTTTATTAACACTTAATCGCTAGTTAATTGTCTATTGTAATGTGGTGTTAATGACAATTTGCTAGAAACTGTGCTAACTTTTATTATTTTTAAACGGTGCAGAATCGGGACCTGGATTAAAATATGCTGGGCTCATGCTTTGGGTTATCTCTCTTATAGTTACAGTGTCAATTAAAAAAGGTGAAAGAAAGGTTAATATTAATTTGCCTGCAACAGAGCAAGGGCTGATGATTTAGTGTGGTATTGTGATCAAAAGCCTCAAACAGGCAGGTACAAAAAGGGATATTAATGTGGTTGGTGCCCAGAGTGGAATCTACAATGCTGAGTTAAGGACTTAAGCTTGTTCTGTAATCCATGGGAAAAATTAAATGTCTCACAATGGAATTTACAACACTCATACATTGAAATAAGAGACCATTAAACTCAGGGCTGTAGAGAGGTACCACCAAGGCATAGATCCCCTTCTGAAGTCAAGTGTCTAAGACCCTCTTTTTTAAAAAAACAGAAGGGAGGTGCTGGTAAACTTTTCTTTTAAAAAATTGATCTGAGAAGATGGTAGTGGTGGTGTATCATCCCTCCTTCATTCCTATTCCCATTTATGTAATAGCCATGTGCAAAGAGCAGTCATCTAGGATGTGAACAATTAAGGTTCAAGTCCCTCCTTCTGCCTTAGAGAATTCAAACCCATCTCCAACCTCCTGCGAGAGTCTTTAGCCATAAGATGATAGGTTCTTCTGGGCTGGGGCACTTTCAGTTCGTCCCATTGAAGTTGTTAATAATTCTATAGGCAAGTGGTCAAAGGAGTCACAGGGAAGAGTGGAGTTTTGGGTACCTGTTTAGAGACTTTTCTCTAATGACTACGTAATATTAATCTATACAGGCATGTTGCTTTACAAACTATAAATTTATTGTGACTCTGCCCCAAAAAGCTGACAGTTTAAATCAAATAAATGCTGCGACTTGGGACTGTACTCATAGGGACTAGAAATATATAAGGAGATTGTCACTACAAAGATCAATGTGCAGTGTCTTCACAAAAGTAGGCTGAGTGTATTATTTTCTGTTTGCACTACATTTTAAAATATCTTGTGTATATGCTATTATCAAATATAATATTTAGTTACTAAGGGATATCAATGGGGATGCAAAAATACAGAAAATTCTCTTTTGGCTAATGTTTTTAACTACACAGTTCATTTCTGGCTGTTGCTTTAAGGGTTTGTTGGAGGAAAAAAATTGTTTTCCTAGGCTCTAAATCCACTTTGCTGCTGTTACCTTCCTATGCCGGTGCTATCTCTACTGCAGGTTTCCCTAGCCTTATGTTGTACTGCATTCCTGGAAAACGGTGCATAACTTGAATTCACGTAAAGGGAACCCGCTTTGCAATGTAACAAATAAGGATACATTCCAAGACCTTGACTATAATGACCCCCAGCCCCATTTCTACCACTTCTACAAGATATTTTTGGTATTCACCAATAGCAGACAGTACACACAAGCACCGGGGGGTGGTGAATGTTACCATAATGGGGATGGAACTACAGAAACGCATCACAGATAACAAGCAAGGAGCACAGATCCACACAGGAGACTAAATTTTGGTGCACGTCACTCCCACAATGCGCTACACAAAGCAGCTGACTGTGGGCTTCTACCACACCTATCGCATAAGAGTGAATTTACCTCACATATAGCAAAGAGTCATTGCATAAGAGTGAATGCGCACATACAGAACCTGCGTAGAAAGAGAGAAACGTGCAATTCTAAGGGTTTGCAGGTCTGCAGGTCATCTTCTTCGCCTTGTTCCTGCCCTGCTCCGTGTTAACTACCTGCCCCAAAACTCTGCATTGTTGAACTCCATAACAATCAGGGTATTTACAGACTTCAGTCAGATTCTTCTGTAAAGTTATTATGCTTCATTTGGGTCACTTGTGCACTCAAATAAGTAAAAAATACTTCTATCTATGCCCTTCCCTTGAGGTGTTCTGGGAATCCTTTCATGTGTCATTGGGTTTTATTCTGACCCCAAATTAGGATTGAATACTTTTTTTTGCTTAGTTCTTTACCCCAGGATTTTCTGTGGGCACATCTGTTTAACCAGACATCCAAATTTGGCCACTGTAGCTTTCTGTTTTTTCTTCCTTTGGTAAAATATGATGCCCAATATGATTTAAAACTCCCCAAAAACTCCAATAAATTTGTTTAGATCTTTATATCCAGTGACAGCCAATGCAAATAACTGCTTTCTCTTTCTACAACTCTGTGTCATTACATTTGAATTCTTTCATAATTAAGTCAGTCAATTGAAGTGGAGGTAGAAGAATATAACATGGCATCATGCCACCTGTGCTCTGTGACCTCTATGGCAGAGGAAGGGTTTCATTCACTTGGTACACATTATTAATTCATTTGGCATTCATTCTAATAACATAAATCATCAGAAATTCATTTGGTTTTAAAGTGCGTATAATATATAATCTCAAGGGGTTGTCATTGTAATTGAGCTATTAATTAATGTATCATCATTTTAATGTGACCTTTTCTTCTGTCTACTATTCAGCTTCTGAAGCTAATAGATTGGTGATGGCGGGGGGTGCTCACATGCGTTTTCTTCCTATGTTCAGGAGATTCCGGGGCGGGGGAGAGGGGTGGTAAAAAAGTCTTATGTTAGCCAAGGTTAAATATAATATATTCAAATATTCATCAGTGTTTACTTGAATACTTCATTCATACTCACTCTTAGTGCTGTACATAGGTACAATTAAAGGCATTCTAGAAGTAAATGTTACATTTGCTGTCTGTGTGCAGAGAGAATGAAACCCCATGGTCCATAATTTGTCTTCTATTCTTCTATATTATTTTCTGTCAAGCTTATTCCAGTGAGGAAATCTCTGTATAAGTTTTCTCAGGGGTTTCTGCCCACTAACTCGAAGAAGAAAAAAATCTACTCTTATGCTCACCCAATGCCTGTGCTGTAGAGATGTTTATTGTGGACACGCTCCCTAATTCACCTACGTTTAGCAGTGACTGCCATCTGTGTAGCTCAGTGCCCGGCATAAATTTTTCATTGGACCATCACTGCTTCTTTTTCTGTTATTCCACTTTCTCAAGCACTGTTGTGACATGTCTTGGATAAGTGAGAGCATCCCTGAGCTCTCTGCCCCAGTTTATCAGGTTGTCAAGGATTTTCCCACTTGCACATTACTCTTTTTGCATCATGTAAGGAAGCTGCTTGCAGAGATCTTGCTGTGGGGAGAAGCAAAATGAAGTTTTCTGGCATCAGCTGAAAACTTGGAAATTAGAAGGAGCAGCTTTTTAATCAAAGTAAATCAAGTGTGGGTTGTGAATAATATTCATGATGAGATTAACTTTAAGGGAAATAACTAATGAAATATAACCTTGCACTTCAGAAAGTACTTCATTTTTATAATATTACTCATAGGAGTTACATCTCCTGACAGCCCTAGTCACTGAAATTGAAAGCCACCTCTAGGAGTTCTTCAGATGATATCATCAGAAGGTCATGGGAGATTTTAAATACAGAAGGACACTTAACCTCATTGAAATCTTCCAGGCACATCACCACATTCACAGCTGTTTAGAAATTGGTGGAATTTTTTTTGTTCAGCCAGTTCCATCAAATGGCTGAAAAATCATTAAAAATAAGTCTGAAAAATGTCATAAAAATTTATACTAGCTATAGCATTGGAGTTATGTAGCTGTGGTAGACTAGGAATTATGAGAGACAAGGTTTTTTGTGGGTGATATCTGTTAATGGACCAGTTGCATAGCTGGGATAAACATAGACCAACATCTGAATGTGACTCATTCTTCTGGTAGAAAGAGAGGCAAGGAATCTCATGGGTGATATCTTTTATTAGACAAGTTTTTGAATGAAAACTGGTGTTCTTAAGGTCAGACCTTTTTCAGGTTAGAAAAAGAATACTTTGCATTTGACAGTTTATACAGACACTCAGTTTCTTCTGGGAAACTTGCTGTTTTTCCAGGAGAAACCATGAGTGTACAGATGTTCAGGCTTTTTCTGCAAGAGCAAAATCACTGTTTCAGGAGAAAAATAAACCTGGGAACAACCAGAGTTACATCACTCCCCAGAGAGTTTCTCATTCAAATGATGAGGCCCTGAAGAGTAGAGAGCTTGTAGTACTGGCACTATGCAGTCAGGGAGTGGGGGGGACCCTATGCACACATCTCAGCATGCTCTGCAGGCTCCCTTATCTGACTGGCAACCGATGGCAGCAGAGCATAGGGCAGCCTTGATTGGCTGATGCAGACTGCCCATGGTCAGCCTGTGTTTCCCTAAAGCATGGTATGAGGATAGTGAAGGGGGCATATTCTGTCCCTGCTGGAGCAGCAAAATCTAGTGAGCAACACAATGTCCTTTAAGGGGGTGTGCAGGGTGTATCCTGGAGGACTGTGTTCTCTTGACAGAAGCCACAGGATGCTCTTCTACCAGGAGAACAAAACTGGGGGAATTCTCCCAGATTAAAGTGTGCCTAAGTCTATTGCAATCGTGCAGTTGGTCCTTTACAAAAATATCACCCACAAAACTCCTTACCAATTGTAACTGTATATAGTATATACTGACCAAGAATTTAATTTACAATTTCATTTCTATTAGGTTACATTTAGATTGCAAGAGTTTTCCACTATAATGTAAAAAGCTACTGTATTTATTTGGTTTTGTGCACAACAGTTCT
Source organism: Crocodylus porosus (assembly GCF_001723895.1). NCBI lineage: Eukaryota > Metazoa > Chordata > Crocodylia > Crocodylidae > Crocodylus > Crocodylus porosus. The sequence continues at coordinate 1,942,087 of NW_017728909.1, read as the reverse complement.
TGCATTTCAAAAGGTGCAGTCCAATTCAGTTTCTTTTTAAAGTGGCCTATTAAAATAAGCCATTTTTAATTATAGTATAATCCAGTAGATTCTGGTAGAATCCCTTTCTTTCAAGGTAACTTCATTTTTTATGAAAACCTTTCTTCCTCACTTCAAAATTTTTTCAGCTATTTGATTCCTTCCTTGCTAACTAACTACTAGGAAAATTAAATACCCCAAATGCTCTTCTGGAAAAAAAAATCTTTGTAATCAGCCCATCTTCTAATTACAAGGCTCTTTACCTTGGGAAGAAAAATCTGCAGCATGTGTATGGGCTTGGCAGTGCTACACTGGCTAGCGCTATAGACGAAAGGGACTTGGGGGTCATGATTGACCACAAGATGAACATGAGCCATCGATGTGATGCTGCAGCTAGTAAAGCAAGGAAAACACAGGCTAGCATTGATAGATACTTCTCAAGCAAATCCCACATCATTCTCCCATTGTACTTGCCTTGGTGAGGCCGCAGCTGAAGTACTGTGTCCAGTTTTGAGCTCCACAGTTCAAAAAGGATGTGGAGAAGCTTCAGAGAGTCCAGAGGACAGCCACGTGCATGATCAGAGGTCAGGAAAACAGACCTTATGATGAGAGGCTGAGAGCTATGGGACTCTTCAGCCTAAAAAAGTGCAGGCTCAGGGGTGATCCAGTGACTGCCTGTAACTTTATAAGGGGTGCTCACCAGGATCTGGGGGAACATCTGTTCACCAGAGTGCTCCAAGGGATGACAAGATTGAATGGTCACAAACTCCTCTGTAACCGTTTCAGGCTGGACATAAGAAAGAACTTCTTTACTGTCCGAGCCCCCGAGATCTGGAATAGACTGCCGTCAGAAGTGGTTCAAGCACCTACTTTGAACGCCTTCAAGAGACATTTGGATGTTTATCTTGCTGGGATCCTGTGATCCCTGCTGACTTCTTGCCCTTTCAGCAGGGGGCTGGACTCGGAAGATCTTCTGAGGTCCCTTTCAGCCCTAATGTCTATGAAATCTATGAAATATGAAATCTACTTTAATTTGTTTAAACAAATAATAGGTAGATATTTTTCAGGAGGAATTGGATTATTTCATTTGATTGCATTTCTATAAAGTAATGTCATCAGGATTATTTAAGTGTTCACTACCATTCTATTTAGGATTCTATATGACATGCCACTTGTCCAACTGTTTCAGATAAATGGGTCATCTACTGTATCATACATAGGTACTACTTGCAGAGCAACTATTACTGCCACAGAGACTGTTTTAAAATAGGAAAAGATTGGATGCACTGTTATTTTTGTTAATGGAATATAAACCTTTCATCTTTAGGGTCAATTTGGCAGAGGCCAGGGGACCAAAAGACAATTACCTTCTTTTGACAGGCCAACATTCTTCTTAAAATATACTGGCAGACAGGTACCCACATCACAAAAATATGTTCATGGGTGATAATGTTGGAGTGATATTGTAGCCATGATGATACAGGAAATATGCAAGAGGGGAGGACTTTTGTGGGTGATATCTCTTATTGGACCAGCCTTTTTCAGGTGACCTGAAGAAGAGTGCACTGCATTTGAAAACTTTTTTAAAGTCTGTTCCACCATTTAGTTGGTCCAATAAAAATATCACCCACAAAAACTCTTGCCTCTGTCACAGATGGTAAAGTTTTTTATAACCTGAGTAGGGAAAGGTCAAAATTTGAGTACCAATGAAGAGAGAACAGCTTTTAATCACTAGATATTTTTACTCTAACACAAATTGAAGCCTAAGTAAAATGATGTGCTGAAGATGGTATACGTCCTGTCCTGTGTAGGTATAGATTTCAGTTTAGGGCTGCTATTCCTACATTATATTTGTGTAAATAATATAATTATATTATATAAATTATGTAAGAAAGGTTGGGTTTTCAACAAGAACATTATTATTTGGATATTACAACTTCATACAGTTCAGTTCAGTACATCTCTGGCATAAGAGAAAAGGAGAAAAGTAATTGATAACTAAATTATTGATATAGGTTTCTCAAATCATGTCAACAGGTTCATGAAATTGTCATAGTTTAATTAATTGACCATCAGCAGGAAATAAATTTAGTGTTGCGTGTAGTCTCATATAGCGGTCCTTTGTTACTAAGGCAAACCTTAAACGTTACATCAGTTCAAATCTATGTTTGAGACTTACAGGTGTATATTGTATGTAAGAGTATTTTAAATAAAATGTTTGTGGTTCAAGTCTGCCTGTATCTACCCAGCTCTGAAATTCTATTTTAATTCAATTCAATGCATGCAGATTTCTACGTAGTTTTTTTTTCCCCTTTAAATAATCTGTCTTTGCTTTATAAATGATTTTTAGAGTTTCTATTAAATGCCAGTATACAGACTCTTCAGACATTTTCTTGGTATTTTCTTACCTTTCTCAAGATCCTTTCTTATAAAATGGCTACCATTTCTGCTTCCCCAAGTTCAGAATGTCTAATAAGCAACCGGAAAAATATAAACATCCACAACAAGGCTAAGACCATAGAATCATAGAAAAGTAGGGCTGGAAAGGACCTTCAGAGGTGATCTAGTCCTCTGCCAGGAGAAGGATCATTCCTATCCAAACCATCCAATACTAATCTGTTGCCTAACCCAGGGATTCTTGACCAGGGATCAGCCAGATCCACCAAGGGATTCTGCAGAGATAAGCAAATAAAGGCAGCCCCAGGCTGCATGTCTCAGGAGATGAGCCAGTAGGCTCAGGTTCTCCCTGGCTGGCCAGTCCCCCACCCTACTGTCTAGTCATTTTGTAAGGAGATAAGCACTGTAATATTTTTTTTTTAAATGAGGTGAAGCTCAATTCACAAAAGTCACGAAGGGGTACCTTGAGTCTAATGAGGTATGTCTTGACTTAGAAAAGTTTAAGAACCACTGGTCTAACCTATTTGTAAGACTACACAATCAACCCTGACACAACCACAAGAAGAAATTGAACACCAAACAAACATTGGTCAGGGGGACCTAGGACTAGCTCTACCTATGCTCTACTATGGGTATTTCCCATGCTGCTTGGCTTTCCTGATTGCTGTATGGAGTTGGAAAGCAATTCTTTCCTCTACCAGTGCTACACGTCTCAGGGTTCCTCCTCCCGCCCCCTTCCCCACCACCTTCCTTTGAAGGGGTTGGCATTGGGAAGCACTGGGGATTTGACAGGTGAGCCGGTACTCTTTCTGAGTCTTAAATCCAGAGGTTCCTGGCTAGAGGGTCTTACTCCTCAACTCAAATCAAATACTGATTGCCAAATCTGAGATCGGGGAGAATTGTATGCGATGGTCAGATTGGTATGGACTAAGGGGGCTTTTGCCTCTCAGAGCTGCTGTAGTTAAAGTGCCTGCAGCGTCTCGTGCATTAGCATCCTCACACTTTAAAATGGTGGTGGGGGTGTTTCAATGAGCTGTAGTTAAAGTGCACCTGCTGGCATTTTGAATCATGAGGACATGAGAGACAAAGGCTGATGGAGCATGCTAATTAGCATGCTTCAGCAGACTTGATTAATTGCGTCTACTCTAGATGAGGCCTAACCAAAACCAAATAGAGTCACTGTTATCTCCTGTTGTCTTGCACCTAATGCTTATATTGGTGCAGCCCAAACTACATTTGGCAAGACTTGTTCATGGTAAATCCATGCTGACTGCTTGTGATCAGCCTTTCCTTCTCTAGATACTTCACAAACAGACTTCCTGATGGGATGCTCCAGTAACTTCCTGGGTATTGAGGAGGGTTGAACCTTGTATGATTGTCTGAGTCCTCCTTTTTGCCTTTTTTAGAGAGGAGCACCATGTTGTCCCTTTTCTACTTCTCTGGTACCTCACCCATCTCCCACAACTTTGTAAATAGTATTGCCAGGAGCACTGAGATCTCCTCAGCCAATTTCTTCGGTACCCTGGGGTGAAGTTCATCAGGCCCTGCTGACTTAAAGTCTTTCAGATCCATCAAAACTCTGTTTCTTTTGTTTTCCCATCCCTCGGTTTCCATCCCCTTCTTATCCTTGCTCAGTCTCTCATTGAAGCCTGACTTTTTTGTGAAGACGGAGGCAAAGTAGTTGTTGAATAGCTTTGCTGCCTTTGCATCCTGTGTTAAGAGTTCATCATGGCAGTTTATCAGTGGCCCCACAACTTCCTTGTTCTTTCTTTTCAAGCCAGCATACTTTTAGAACCTCTTCTTGTTGTCTTTAAATTCCCTCATTGGGATGTCTGCTCATTTTTTTTATTTTTTTTTTTTTTACCTCTGCCTTCCTGATTTTGTCCCTGTGAGTTCTTGCTATTTCCTGGTATGCATTCTTGGTGACCTGCCCAACTTGCCATGCCTGTATGTTTTTCTTTTGCTATAGAGGCATCCTAGGAGTTCCTTATGCAGCCACATTGGTCTCTTGCCATTCTTCTTGTGCTTCCATCGTGTCAAAACAACTTCTACATAAATGCGCAGTTGCTGGGACTAATGCACAGTAGCAGTGGCACACGGTCTTCTTGTGATGCTTAATGAACAATAAACTAATTCTACTGTGCATTAACACTTTTTTGCCATGATGTGCTAATGCTCAGTAGATGAATTCCATTGTGCATCTTGTGTAGATGTACCCCCCCGCCCCGTGTCTTAGTTTTGCTGGCTTCATGCTTTCCCCATCTCAGATTTGGAATTCTATCATACTGTGATCAGTTCTTCACAAGTTTCCCATCATCTTCACATTCTCCAGCACTTCTTATGTATTGGTTAGGACAAAATCCAAGGTAGATAATCCCCTATTAATATTCTCAACCTTCTGGGGAAGTTGTCCTCCACACTAGTTAAGAACTGGCTCAGCATTTTATGTTTGGCTCTGAGTCTTCCAGCAAACGTCCAGAAAAGTCTCCCATCAGTATCATCTCATAACTTTTGGATAATACTGACATTATCTTGGTGTGCCTCATCCAGCTCTTCTTCCTAATTGTACTGGCCTATTTAAAAAAAATTACCACCATTATATTGCTGTTATATTTTTCACTTTTTGTCTTCACCAAAATACATTCTTATCTTCCATCTTCTTCCTCCTGAATGAGGGAACAAGTGTATATGTTTTTGACAGACTAGGCAACACTGCTACCTTTTCTTCCAACCCTATCCTTCCAAAATACAGTGTAGCCCTTAATGTTGGTATTCCAGTCATAAGAGCTGTCCTACCAGGTCTCTGATACCAATCAGATCACAGTTCCTTTCACAGGTTGTGACTTCCTCAGCTCATGTTGTTTGTTCCCCATACTTCTTATATTTGTATACATTTATCAGATGTATTTTGTATTCCAACCTACTTGTTTCCCTTTTGCATCATGGATTGTTGTCCTGTGGCTCTCTGGCTGTTTCTCACATGAGCAGTAGCTTCTGACCTTTTCCCTTTTGGGTTGCTCATTCTGTTATTGGAGGGTTTTGTTCACAATCCCCCATGGGACATAGTTTAAATCCCTCCTTTAGGTAAATGATGCCGAAAGATCTGGTTAGTTCTGGTTAGATGGATCCCATTTCTTGATAGACTCATAGAAAGCTAGGGTTGGAAGGGACCTCAGAAGGTCATCTAGTCCAACTCAACCAGGACTGTCCCCAACTAGATCATCCCAGCCAAAGCTTTGCTTAGCCAAGTCTTGCAAACCTTCAAGGATAGAGCAGGTTACCACTTCTCTGGGAAACCTGTTCCAGTGTTTTACTACCCTCCCAGTGACAAATGTCTTCCAATATTTAACCTAAACTTCTGTTGCTGCAACTTTAGACCATTGCTCCTCCTTCAGTCATCTGCCACCACTAAGAACAGTCCGGCTCCATCCTCTTTCAAACCCCACTTCAGGTAGTTGAAGGCTGCTATTAAGTCCCCTCTAAGTTTCCTCTTCTCTAGACCACATAAGCCCGGTTCCTTTAATCCTTCCTCATAAGTCATGTCCCCCAACCCCCTCACCATTTTTGTTGCCCTCTGCTGGACTCCCTCCAATTTGTCCACATCCTTTCTGTAGTGGGGGGCCCAAAACTGAACAGAGTACTCCAGATGTGGCCTCACCAGTGCTAAATAGAGGGGAATAATCACTTTGCTTGACCTACTGGCAACACACCTACCAATGCAGCCTAGGATGTCATTAGCCTTCTTGGCAACAATGGCACAATGCTGGCTCATATTCAGTTTATTATCCACCGCAACCTCCGGGTCCTTTTCTGCGGGAATGCTGCCCAGCCAGTCAGCCCCCAGCCTGTACCTGTGCATTGGATTGTTCCATCATAAGTGCAGGACTTTGCACTTGTCCTTGTTGAACCTCATGAGAGTCCTTTTGGCCCAATCCTCCAATTTGTCTAGGGCACTCTGAATCCTAGTCCTACCCTCCAGCATACCTACTACTCTCCCCCTCCCCCCAGCTTGGTGTCATCTGCAAACTTGTTACAGGTGCACTCTGTGCCATCTTGCTTGTTGTTGTTGAAGACATCAAGAACACAACAAGCCCCAGGACCAACCCCTAGGCCACTCCACTTCATAATACCGGCTGCCAGCTAGACATCGAGCCATTGATTATTGTTCTTGGAGCTTGATGCACCAACCAGTTTTCTATCTACCTTATAATCCATTCATTCAGCCTGTACTTCCATAGCTTGCCTGCAAAAATGCTGTGCTAGGTACAACCCATCCACCAGTCTCCCTGCATCTACAGAGCCAGTCATCTCATCATAGGCAAACAGGTTGGCCTGACTTGCCCCTGGTGAATCCATGCAGACTGTTCCTAATCACCTTTTTCTCTGCCAAGTGCTTAGAAATAGATTCCCTGAAGATCTGCTCCATGATTTTTCCAGGGACTGAGGTGAGGCTGACTGGTCTGTAGTTCCCTGGATCCTCTTTCCCTTTCTTAAATATGGGCACTATGTTTGCCTTTTTCCAATTATCCAGCACCTTTTCTGATTGCCATGAGTTTTCAAAGATGATGGCCAGTGGCTCTGCAGCCACATCAGCCAGCTCCCTCAGCACTCTCAGGTGCTGGCCCCATGGACTTGTACATCTGGCCCCCATGACATCCCACATGGCCCTTTGGACATGTACACATCCAGCTTTTCTAAGTAGTCCCCAACCTGTTCTTTCACCTCTGAGAGCTACTCACCTCCTCCCCAAACTGCTGCCTGGTTCAGTAGTCTGGGAGCTGACCTTGCCTGTGACAGCTGATGTGAAAAAGGCACTGAGCACTTCAGCCTTTTCTGCATCCTGTCGCAAGGTTGCCTCCCCATTCAGTAAGGGACCCACACTGTTCCTGATCCTCCTTTTGCTACCAACATTCTTGTAGAAACCCTTCTTGTTCCCCTTCACATCCCTTGCCAGCTGCAACTCCAATTGTGCTTTGGCCTTCCTGATTTCATCTTTGCATGCCTAAGCAATGCTCTTATTGTTCTTATTTATCCAAGTTTCCACTTATAAGCTTTCTTTTTGTGATTTAGTTTACTGAAGAGTTTTCTGCTAAGCCAAACTGGTCTTCGGCCATACTTACTAGTCTTCCTGCACATTGGGATGGTTTGTTCCTGCACTCCCAGTAAGGCTTCTTTAAAGTACAGCCAGCTCTCCTGGACTCCTTTCCCCCTAAGTCTGGCTTCCCAGGGATAGCAGCCCTCCTCCTCAGAACATCCACCTAGTGAAGAAATCCAAAGCCTCCACATCAACACCACTCTCTCAGCCACATGTTTCTGCCATGATGCAATGGTCCCTGCCTGGTCCCTTGCTTTCCACTGGGAGGATTGATAAGAACCCCACTTGTTCTCCAAACTCCTTAATCCTCCTGCCAGAGCCTTGTAGTCTCCTCTCATCTGCTCAGTGCCATGCTTAGCAGTATTTTTGATACCTATATGAACTAGCAGGAAAAACTAATGGTCTGGTGGATGGATGAGCTTTGGCAGTCTTTCATTAACATCTTGAATATGGACCTCAGGCAGACAGGACACCTACCAGGATCCTAATTATTGTCAACAAATTGGTGCCATTGCACCTCTCGGAAGGGAGTCTACAATTACTACCACTCTTCTCTTCTTTCTGCGTGCAGTGGTCTTACAGTCCCCATCCCTGGAGCCTTTCACTTACTGCTCTCTAGACTGCTGAGTCCTCTGGATCTTGGCTGCTGGTGTCCTCATCTCTGCCCTCTGTCACCAGCTATTCCACTGCAGAGTGCTTAGAAGCAGTTGTCAACTTCTACCTGTTCCTCTTGAATTTTGGGTACCCATCTCCTTGTGGTCACATGTTGCCATTTCTCTTTTTTTAACATCTCCAGTGCCAGCCTCATATGACTCTTATCCAGAAGTGTCTGTTTTCTTTGATAACATGCAGTGTGGATACCTGTGCTTCCAACTCTTCAGTCTTTTCCTCCAGCTTAGACACCAGTTTACATTTAGTACAGGTCATCAGTGGTTTGCTGTCTGGTTTGTGTAAATTCAAATTAATGCAAATTAACACTACTTCCCCACATTTTGCATAACCACCACCAATACCCAGCCACTACATGCATGCTCCCAAAAATAAAACCTACATATAGAGAAAAAATAGTTGAATCTTGGTCTTATCATATGTCTGTCACGTTTAGAAATAGCTATTTCAAATTTCATTTTTTTAAGGAGAGAAGGTTTTGATTGTTGAGATATAGTCTCTGCCTCAGGGTGAGGGATATAATAATACCTACTGATCTCCTGGAGGTAATGTTAAAGATTGTTTCATATTTATAGAGCAGTTACTTATAATAATACTTTCAAGTTTAATTCCTTTATTTTTTTATTTTTAAAAATAACTTCTTGCACTCGCTTCTTTCTCATATATCTGCATGATCCTCCCCATATGAAATGGTCCTATAGGAAGAATATAATAAGGATGTAATCAATAGACTTCTATAGACATTACTATACACTTTAATAGAGAGTGATCTCTCTTCTATATTTTTAACTGACCTAAAGGGTTTTATATTAGGGACATAGGTCTTTATTAAATTCTATTGAATGCTTCAAAAATGTTATAAAAAAAGCCTGTTTTCTATTAAATTCTTTACAGTTCTGGGCTGACATCTTCTGATAGAAAAGCCACTGTCACTCCTTCAGAGAGAAGCCTTCCCACAGCTGCCTCACTTGAGAGCTGTTTATGCATGTTTGTCTGCCTGTCTCATGTTCTTTAAGTCTGAGATTGCAGTATCTCATTCACTAGAGATCTAAAATATCATTTATGTAAAACGCTTAATTTTATACGTTCAAATCCTGCAAAAGAATTCGTGTAGTACTCAAGATTGTTATTAATCCTTTGTATTGTCACAACACCTTAGGGATTCTGTTGTGTTAAACTGTACAAACATACAGCAAACCAGTGGTCTCTGCACCAAATAGCTTACAGTTATTCAATAGAATTGATGTAGGCAGAACCTTGCATCTCTGCTTTCACTGACTGCAGTGGTAATCAGTAGGTGTGAAGGCCCTTTTACAAGAGCAGACCCTGTTGTTGTACTCAGTAAACAGCTTTCCATACTGCACACTGTATTTGTGGCAAGCATTTCCAAACAACAACAAAAATCAATTTGGTAGGTTTCTTTTCAATGTGCTAAGTTTTTTTCCTGTTCTGTATGGCAGGCAAGGCATTGACATTTCTGCTGCTGCAGCCACCCAGCCCCAAACTTCCTCCACACAGCACCATCCGCAGAACTGCAATTGATCTGATTGGGCGAGGTTTTACTGTTTGGGAGCCATACATGGACGTCTCTGCTGTATTAATGGGCCTTTTGGAGCTCTGCGCTGATGCTGAGAAACAGCTTGCTAAGTACGTATTAATCCAATAATTTCTCTGGAGGGCTTTCAGGGGGCTGTATTCTGATTTGTTTCTCATAATGTTAACATCTAAAAAATATAGATATGGAATGCATAATATTTAATTAGAAAATGGGAAAAACATCTTCCTTGTGTTTGAGCAGGTTGAAATTTGACATTGGAGCAAGCTGTGGTCTCATTTCTATGTCAATTTTCTGGGTTTTGCAGTCTTTTCCTTCTATAGTATATGATCTCAAAAGTGGAATGGTCTACCCACAGAGAGCTGTTGACATGGCAATTGTGACAGTATTTACACATGTATGGTTACTAGTTTGTCACCACTTTGGACCTAACACTCTATTATCTACTGTACATAACTGATAGATATTTGGCAGACTCTTTGGGGTATCAGGTACTCAGCTAGGTCATGCAGTTGTCAAATTTGAGAAGAAGAATCCATTAAATATTTTATTACAAAAATAATATCTTTGTTTATTCAACTTCCCTTCGCCTTCTTGAATCTGAAGAGTAATTACTTTCAGAAACCTTTTACGCTAGCATTACTCAAGAACATCTATTTTGGTTCTGGGGTTTTAGAAGCCACTGCCTTATGTGAATGAATAATTTTGAGTACTTTAGAAAATACAATTCAGAAGATTGTTGTTTTATTTAGCAGTATTATTTAACATATGTGAATACAGCCTTACTCATGACCATCTTTTTGACTTTTCTCAACTAAACTTGGTTTCCATAGGTAGTTTCTAGAGAATTTATAGATTTAAAGAGTCCTATGAAATCATAAACTCAGTGGACTGCATCCTATCTCTCGGGTCAAAAAGAAGCTTGTTCAAGTATCCTGGAAGTCTATTTGGTATATAATCCACTTATATATAGGTATTTGCAGTCAAACTGCAACAAATTATAAAAGAAAATTCTCATGCAAATCTGCCCCCTTTCCAAAAGCTTTCAAAATGATGTCTACAAACTTAGTCAACATAGTGTTTCAAGAGTGTTTCAAGATTTGCATTAGTTTTTCTTTCATTCCCTCTGAAAACATTGTAAAAGAAAGAAATCACTGAGAAAAGCTGTATTATTCTACTCCTCTTTCATCCTCTTGTAGCTGTCTGTTGCAGATACAAAGGTGTATGAATATCCTTTTTTTCCCCCCCATAGATGTCAGTCCTGACATTTTGCTGACAGATCTCTTTCCAGCTTTTCAGGGTGGTTATATTACACACAGCAAGTCCATTGACTTCAGTGGTTTACTCCTAATTCAAATATTCAAATGAAATGAGAATCAGGCCATCAGTTCCATAACAGGAATATCTAAAATTTGTCATTGTGCAATGATTTTACTTCTAATTAGGGTGAATTCTTTAGAAAACAACATATTTATTTTGATTGACTTATTCCATGTTTATTTAATCAGAGAAAAGCAGTCTTCACAGAGTTCACGTGCATAGCACTGCTTTTCACAGCATTCCACAATGAAGTAAATTGAAGATGACTTTTCCTTAACTCTGCTTTATTTTTGTTTGATTGCTTAGTCTTCTTAAAGGAGGGAATAGTGTGGTTACTGTAACTGACACAATTTGTTATTTGAATTCATGTCAATTTCTCAAGCAAATCAACTTGTAAAAGGAAAAGTATTTGTTTTGTGTGATTTCTAGATGTATTATATTGTTTTATGGGTGTTTGCATCCTACGAGCCAGGCCATGTTGAGTTGATTTGATGCAGACAACGTATTGAACTAACTGAAATGAAGCTGTTTATTAGAATCCAGCTTGATAGGATGTACAATGTAGATTGCTTTCAGAAGCCATTGGGAGGGAAATCACCAAAGGTGTTGTGATGGATGGATGAAGGTTAACAGGTTGAACCTAGGCTGCTTTAGGTCTTTTCTTCCTTTCTAGGAGTGGTAAGTAGTACCCATTTTGCAAACAAAAGAATTTGTACAACTGCATAAGGCAAACACTAAGCTTCAGGTGCATAAAGATACCACAGAGGCTGGATCTGCCAGTGCAAAATAAAAATACTGCATTTGTGGACAGGAGCCCTGCTCTTCTTTAAGAATGGCATGGGAAGCAGGTAGATCCCTTGTATTTGAGAGCTTCTGCCTCATCCCAGCAATCTAAAGGGAAGCAGTGATTCTTGGAAATGTTATGATGGTAAGAGAACCCAAAATCATTGGGCAGTGTCTGGCGGCTGCTATCAAGTCTCAGTGAGCCCAAGTACTGCTGGAAAACCAGTCGGTGCCTATTGAAATCAGATGCTGCAAATGCTTATTCTGATTCTGATGCAGCAGATTCCATTGAGTGGTCCCTATATTTCAACCATTCTCTCAGATGCATTATGTTTTCCTCCTTGCAGTGCATGCTAGATATTCGGAAGGATACTGTAGAAGAAGGGGCGGAGAGGGGAACAATGAACATTATGCCTCTGTGTTAGCCAGTACAAGTTGTTGAAGCATTATTTTAAACGAGGAAGCTACTGTGAATTAAATCATGATTTAAATGTTGAGTCATGTAAGTTGTTTCAGGATGGAAGTGATGCAGTTGAATTTCTTTATCCATGTAAGAATACAAGGAGCAGCATTATGCATGTGCTGGGCTACGAGTACTGCAACTCGAAGCCACATAGAAAAAAAGTGACAGCAGGAATGCAGCTGTCAGCTGATACACATGGTAATAGATGAACAAAAATTATGGATGTATAATAAGGAGACCAATATAAAGAGAATTATGGAAGGCAGAAACAAATTTAGGGGCTGAGTCAAGGGCAGAAGTTGAAGATGGAGCAGTTATTAATTGTTCATGGTGTACTCACTAGCGCGCGCACGAACACACACAAATTATATGTGTGTATATATATAATTTTAAAGGCATGCGTGCGCTCTGAACAGGCGAACTAGTGTGAATGGGTGGAGAAAAGAGTTGCAAGAAACAGTCAAGCTGCTTAGTGAGTGATTGCTTAAATTCTTATCTTACACGTTTTAATATTAAGGTTAATTATGAGAGTTATGCAAGATAGGGAAAAAGTTTAGATTCAACCTTTTGTTATCATTCAGCTAATATTGAACAGTAATTACATTTGAAATGTGTGATAAGAAAGTATCTGAGTAAGTAAAAGCAAGTGTAGAATTACTCAGGACTCTGAAGTCAAGGGTAGAAACGTTGAGCTTGATGTAGTGAAGGAACTTGAAGCAAGAGTAGGACCCCCTGCACTGTGTTGCTTCTCAGTGGAGATCTATTTGTCATGGTTTGATAGATAACAGCGATACTGTTTCATATATTCTGGGGCTAATATAACACAAAACTATTTTAATGGACATTGGTGTGTGAGTATACTGTTTATAGTTAAAAAACAAAAACAAACAAACAAACAAACAAAAAAACACAATAGTTCACTGCCTAAATGCCTAAAATCCCATTTATTTGTGTCCTATGTTTGCTGCTTCTTATCCAGTGAACTACATACTATTAGCATGTAGAAATTAAAATAATGTAGAACTTGTCTATTAAATGTGCCACCTTTTGCCCCGTGTCTTGTCTTGGCAACTGGGATGAATTGGAATTGAAATTTTTTACTCTGAGGTTAAATCATAGGACTTGATCCTGTATACCAGCTTTTTAAAATAATGTTACTCACTTGAGTAGTCTCATTGAATATTTGACTTGTGTTTGCTTTCAGGGTTAAACCCTTGGATTAAATGCTCAGAGTTGCTGACAGAAATAATCAACAATTGAAATGCTAAATGTTGTAGATGAAGGAGGACACTCCAGGGTGGGAGGGGTGCCCTTTGAAAAGCCAGAGGGAGGATGGGAAGAAAGTTTGTGGCATCTGTTCATATGAGGTGTTTCTTCTGTTCTGTCCCCAAATTTATACTGTACATGTGTGATATGTCAGGTGAATTTGTCCTCTTTACTTTATTTTAATGTGGATGTTTTGTACAGATCTGTTTCCTTTATGACCAGCCAGGTTTGCTTTTTGTTGTTGTTGTTGGTTTGGCTGACTAGTCCCTTCCTTTACAAATTATCCCATTAAAATAATCGTGTCAAAACATATACTTTAAATGAAGTGGATGACTCCTGAAATAAGGATGTCAGAATCTGGGCCTGTATAATTTAGGGGTTGGAATTATCTGGGTTCTTGTAGTTTAGCGTGCCTTGTCGTCTTATGCTTTTATGCATGGATACTGCTATTTTACACAGAAGGCTTGTTATGGCAGCTCCCCGTACAAAACAATAGACATTGGTTTGGGGCTGATTCTCTCACTACTAATCCAATTTGTGTCAATGGTACTTTGTACAATTCAGAGTTTTGCGGGATGGCTCCCTGTTCTGCTTAGTGCTGCTTAGAAAACTGGTCAGTCTGTCTGAGATGTATTCGAGATCTCTCCTGAGTAGAATTTCTATAAAATCATTGTCTTTCCTATTCTTCAATTAGTTACCTTTCAGGATGTAATGCAAATTACTTAGTACAAAACGGTCTGCAAAAAAAATACTGCGTTGTGTATGTATTATTAAAGAAATTACACTTAATACTGCAAGCAGCTGTGTAGTACTCTGTGCATTAAATACAACAAAAGCATTACATTCCATATGATCTACACCTTTTTTCTTATCACAAAGCAAAATAAAATAGTGAAAATTGTTTGTGGCAATAACTCAAATGCCTATAGAGATCAAATTAATTTTAATTCATAGCTATATAAATGCTGTATATCAAAAAATTAGCCCCTGACAGTGACATTAAAATATCTAGTTTCTGCAGTAAGGAGAATGCTATACACATGTGCTCTTTATCCTTGATAAGGTAATCAGAATATTTCAAAGGTATGTATGTATATTGTAACCCTTTTATCAACATAAAATGAGTTTTTATTATTTATTTGAAATAGAGACTGAGTTTTAAAAAGAAATATAACTGTAAAATGTTTTTATCTAAATATAATTAGCTGAAAAATGTACGGCTCATTGTTCATCACTTAATTTATCACTTATAAAATTTCAACACTTCTTCATTGTTATTTATTTAAAATGTAACCCTCCAGAGTTCAGTATTTCAAACTTCTGCTTATAAAGTGTGTTTCTTCAAATTTGCTGAGCATAGCTTCAGTGTATAGCTGTTAAAGTAGCTCAGTTCACTTCAATAGACTTTTGCTAATTTTCACCAGCTAAGAATCTAATACTTCAACGCTGCCTGCATTATCATTTATTTAAGACACAGGTTATAAATATTAACTGGCATTTTCTGTACATGTTTCATGTTTACTGGAATAATTTCAGCAGAAAAAGAGAGGGTTTTGCCTTGAAATTACTCTTAAGATGCATGTGTTTTTAAGTACTAAATGGTAAACTAACCTAATAATGGGGGGAATTCCATTTTAAAAAAAATGAAATTTCCACTTTGAACTCTTACAAGCAAAAAATTTTTAATTGAGACAAAGTCAACACCTGAATCTCTAAATGGTGTAGATGTGACATTATGATATTATCATTTAAGAATTAATTTTATTGTATTTCTGTTTACCAGAAATACAGCTTCCCTGGCTTCTCTGGAGTAATTAGCATTTTGTTTCATGGTTATTTCACTACTGACATTCATGAAGTCTTTTGAGCATTTTTTTAAAGCATCTGGGTGATGACTACTTAAAATACTACAGTGCATACATTCTTCGTGAAACTGCTGAATGTCTTTGAACATGTGCATGTGTGTTTGTGTAGTAAGTTTATACATTTTCCTGGTAACTGTAAATACTAAAGTAGTTTCTTCTGATCCTATGAAAGTGTGGTAAGTTTATTTATATACTTAATTTTTTTTTCATTTTATTCCAAGCCTGTTTATTTGTAAAACATTTCAGTGACAGCTGCTCATCCAGCCGTATGTTATTTAGAAGTGAAATGTGACCTGGCACTTCAAAATACATATTATCTATATTTGTATTATTTTATTTAAAATATAAATTTCCTATTGACATTTTAAAGATGTGCTGATTCTCCGTTGTCCTTACATAACTTTCCAAGAAGAGTAACACCATGAAATCCTTTCAGAAACCTTGTCCTTTGATATTAAAATTTAAATGCATTCTTCCTTTGCATTTTATAATTCAGTTGCTGTTCTGGGCATCTATTTTAGTGTCAATGGTTTGTAATCACTGTGAACCATTAAAGAAAACATGAACAGTAATAAACTTTGCATGTCTCCCTTGCTTGGCTAAATGCATATAATATCTTTCCCTGACACACTTAAAATGTCTAATTGTTTTCATTATTCGTAAATAAATTTTGGTAATTCATTCCATAGCATATTTTTAGATATGAGCCAAACAAATTTTGAAGAATGAATGAATGGTTTATGTCATTTAATGCAAAAAATATTTGTAAATAAGATGAATGATGTCATTTGTCTAAATTTAGTTTAAAAGGTAAAGGTAAAACATGCCCTTTGGCTGAAAAAACTCTGCTAAGGTCTATTGTATTTGAATATAGCCCTTGTATAAACCAAGTAAGTACAGTTCTTCAGAAAGTAATTTTAATCTTGCTATTACATCCGTAGCTGTCATAAAGATTAGTATGGCTTTCTATACACAGAGCACTGAATAAATGAATGTATCAACGTGTAGCCTTGAGGAGCCCAATGCAATTTTCATCATGATAAATTGCATAATAAGCGAGAAAGTGTTTGCTTATTAATCCATAACAAGATTTAGATTGAAAATGGCCTGTTACATCCATGACAGGTACAGTACTGACTGCTGAGGGACTACGATGGAAAGAAATAGAGCAACAATGTGTGCAGGGGGTTAAGTGTGCATCTTACCCTCCTGGTGCCCTGCTGAGCTGCCCCTTTTTGTGCCTGATTTACCGTGTACACAATAACAGTGCACAGCTGCCTTGCTTCTGTCTGTGATGTTAAGCACACTTTATGAAAGAGCTTTTATGTCAAGCCTGTGCTTTTAAAAAAAATTCACTTCACATTTATTGACAAAGAAAAAACACATGCAGTGTTTATCTCTCTCTCACTCTCTCACACTCTCTCTTTCTCTTTGTGCACTGAATAAAATACATTTCTGGGTTGAAATAAGATGCAGAGCTTTGGATAACTCCTCCATCCTTCTAGCCCAGCCCCCACCACTAAAGATTATACTGTGAGACACGCTGAGTGCAACTGCTCACTCATGAGGATTAAGAGTATTTTTCTAGCATTAATTAGGCTTTGATTTCTAGGCATGGATGACTGTAGGGATCATTGTTTTCCATAACTTTTTTTCTTTGAATTATAAGCTGCAGGTTTTTTTGGATTACTCTATAATGTTTTATCAAAATTAGTAACAGATTGTATCCTCTTTAGTGTGTGCACGTGCACGTGCACATTTACATAGCTATGTTAAAAATAAATGAGTAATGCCCTTTCAAGTTGAGTTGAAGATGTTTAAAGGCATTCTCTCTCTTCTGTGGTGGAAATGCAGAATAAATATAAAGGCCTAAGTAATTTGAAAGTACATGGTCATATTTTTAAGATATAATTTATGTACTCATTAAAGTTGAGATCTTAGAAAAGATAAAAACCATCCGCTGGAAATTAGAGAGATTCTAAAGATGATTTGGTAACTTTCCATAAACTATGGTTACAAAGATATCTTTTAAACCTGGAAATAGAGATCTGTGTCCACTTCAATTATAAGCCTCGTATTTTAAAAGTTTTAATTTTCATTAAGCTGACACTGACCTTAAATGTGGAGACATAGAATTAAACCATGTGAAGTGCAGAGGCCCGCCTGTCTGTACTCACGCGCTCTACTGTCGTGGACAATTAATTACATGGGATATGCTTGGACAACCTGTGCTCTCAATGGCCCAGAGGAAGACAAAACAGTCCCAAGGTCACTGCCATAATTTCATATGGGTATATTCACTCCTGACTCTTTATTTTCCCATCAATTTAACTCTGTTCACAGAAGCAAGAAGCTGTTTCATAAAGGTTCATAATTTTACACTGTAGCAAAAAATAAGTCTGCCATTCACCTGGTGCGTGGTGCCAGACTGCTGCTCTAGTAGGGAGAAATGTCTGTGTGGTGGTTTTCCTTCCAGTCCCCCCTCAGAGCACATTTGCCCTTTCTCTAAATCTATCTTAAGTAAGCAACACAAGAAGAATCGCAGCAAACAGGGTAATCCAGGGGCGGGCAATTATTTTGGGTGGAAGGCCGCTTACTGAGTTTTGGCAAGCCATCAAGGGACACATATCAGGCAGCCAGGAGCAGATAAATAATAATTTTCTAAATTTTTTAGGGGCCCCGCGAGCTAGATACAATGGCCTGGCGGGCCGCATCCAGCCCATGGACTGCGTTTTGCCCACCCCTGGTGTAATCCATCCCCAAAAACAGAGGAAGAGCCACAGTAAAAATCATATGCTCTGTGATTTTCTTAGTCATGCTGTTGTGGTTGATGAAGGGCATGTCTTCTGTTCCTCTGTCTGACTACCTAGAGTCCATGGGTTTGGGTATTTGCTTTCCCTCTTGATAACATTTTTCATACAGAAATATGGAACAAAATGTAACCACCTTTTGACCTAAACCATGAACAAAAATAAAATTATATTATCATAAAAGCCTGTTGGATAGAAACCAAGCCTAATTTTCACCTTAGTATACAACTTGTCGTTGAAATTTGAATTGAAAAGCTTTGAAAAGTGGCTTGTTATGGTTCCTTAATTGTTTTTCAGCACTTTCTAATTCTATTTTCCATCTAACCCCCACCTTTTTTTACTATTACCATATGTTCTCTTTGCTCTCTTCATTACTTTCCCACTTTTTGTCCCCAAATTCACTGCATGTCTGAATATTCCTATTTTAATGTAACAGACAGCAGTTGCATCAAATGGTGGTTTTTTGTTTTTCCCTTTGGAGAGCCAAATTCCCTAAAGCTAGAAACTGTATTTAAAGTACATAAAAGCTCCCAAAAAATCTTTTTTATATAAATACAACCCTCTTAAATGAATGGAAATGCATATGGAAAAAAATTCTGCATGTATTCAGTAAGTTTCCAAGTTTCTCCAGCGAAGCACTGAAGGTTCTTTACTTTCAGAAAGCTTCTTCCTCTCAAAATTAAACTTTTTTCTCCAGGACTCTCTCCCCCAAAACTTGTTAGCAGCAGGAAATTTCCTCATTCCTTCAGTTAGGTAAGAGCTCCACCCACTTCTTCCCTCCTCCTGGCATCAGAAGTAGGTACTGTACTTTTGCAGGGCTGTCAGATGCATCCAGCCCTCAGAGCCAGATGCATACTTAGCACAGGGCCAGTCTGTGGGCCAAATCAGGCTGGCAAACTGGCCTTGTGTGTGCTGCATGCCAAACGTGGCCTGGCCCAGCATGCAGGGCCAGTCCAGGCATATGCTTCATGCAGCATGCCAGGTCCAGATGCTAGAGCTCTGTGGGTTGGATCTGATCTTTGATACTCCTGTACTTTTGTATTCTCCTCCCCAAGGTGTTCAGCAGGTCAGGAGGGCCTCTTCAATGTTATTTCTCTGCTTGGTCATGGGACTGTTGTTCCTCTCAAGTGCAGAGCATGCTGCCCAATGCCAATACAGTCCCCTTTCTGGTTCTTAATGCTGACCCCAAAGCACTTCATTCTGCCTCAGCAAGGAAGGGGGACCAACTCCGCAACCAGGGTAATTATAGATGAACCTGTCATTTTTCTATTTTAATGAGAAAATCTGATCTTTATTTAAATTAAATACATTTTCCCCCAGTCTTAAAAATAAACCTAAAGTTATTCTTTGAAATTATGACAATCCATGGGAAGGCTTAAATTCATGATACCCTATTAAAATAATTAACTTAAATATTCTGTCCATATAGGTTTGCTGCCAAAATTTTCAACAAAGTCAAATTACTGAACTGGTGGAAGTCACTGGCTAAGCTCCTGGAATGAGTATTTGCTGAAGTGCTGAACCAGCTTTTGACAGTTGCAGGGAGAATATCTTCTTAGGACTATATATGCAAGTCATTCAGTTAACTAGTTCATTCAAAACTGAGAAACAAGTTGGAAGTTGAGAAGGCAGAAAATCTTGTTCTGTCTCTTCTCCCTCTATGAATAAGCACAAGGCATGAGAGGATGAGATACTAAACTCTTAAAAAAAAATCCACTGATCAGGTACCAATTATTTTCATTCACAGTAGTGCTAATGTTTTCTGTATTTAACCACATTGTTTATTAAAACATATACCGTTTTTCTCTTTGTCCCTTTACTAACTCCCCCCGCCACAAAAAAATCTTGCTTTTGTGTATTTTTTTAAAAGACTTAAATTTCCCTCCAAGATTGTCTTCATGCAATTGTGAGTAAAATTAATCCTCTAGAAAATTAGGAATGGCATTCCCATCACTGGTGCATTTTTGTTATGAATTATTTTCTGGCATAACAAAAATATAATAATTTGGAAAGTTGACTAGAAGTATAACATTTGTTTAATGTGCATAGATGTGCTATATTTCTCTGATTACTAAAAGGCACCAAATTTTAGCAGCCAATGATTATCAAGCCCATTTTTAGAAAAACAGCTAAAAAACACAAGGTAAAATGTGATTAAAATCTAATACAGACATCCAGGGTTCCTGCTTATGACTTAAAAATCACCAGTTTTAATCACGATTTAAATCAATCCATGCTTCATACAACTCCACAAAAAACCTGCCAGCAAAAACCTCGAGGGTTGAAACCCACAGGTTAAGATCTGCTGTTCTCCAATAACCCAGTGGAGCTTTTGTTATACTCCCAGCAGTGCTTCTTAATTATTGTGACTACCTAAGGACTTGTGTTCTTGCAGTATCTCTCGGAAATGTACTTACCAGAAAAATGCTGCCAAAGGAGCAGCATTTATTAGCTTAAAACACTTTTTATCTACGAGATCTATATTCTTCTGATTATATATTCATGTGCTTTTATTAAACTGAAATACTAATAATACCACCTTTTTTACTACAGAAATGGAAATAGTGATTTTTTTTTTCTTTTGTGGAAAAATCATGAGGGTTTTGTCAGTTGAAATGATATTGGTTCTTCCTTTTTGGAGATAGGGTGCCTGTCCTTTCTGTGGAGGCGATGCAATCAGTTATATGGACGTCTGATAGGATGAAAACCGCTTAAGTGTTAGGCTGGGATTTGGAGTATTCAGGCAAATGAGGCAGAAGTTGTCTGTTGGACTCTTATGAAGAAGAAAAATCTCTACAGTGGCTTGGTAGCATTGGACTCAGTAATCAACTATCTGGGATAAGACAAGATTGCTTTAGGTATCTGACCATGTGAGAACGAATAGTTTCTGTGGTAACTAGTCCAAAAAGGCATACTTACAATACTAGTATAACACTACTAGAGCTACCAATAATAGTTTTTTTAATAGATTGCCAGCCTCTCTACAAAGATGTATGTTGTTACCTTACTTTACAGATAGGAGAATTAAGCATCCAGCAAAGTTGGTTATTTTTGGGAGGGCCACAAATCATGACTATGCCTGAACTATGCCAAGAAATGAGTACTACTTCTGCACCAAAATCACCTTCCCTAAATCAAGATTTTGGGCATAGAGTGCTTCTGAAAGCTTGTCTAATCTCTGTCCCATTTATAGAGTTGGTTCAATAAAAAAGATCAGCAAAAAAAAAATAGCCCTTACATATTTCCTGGACCATCACAGCTACAAGAGCATTCCAATCCCTATATCAAAGCAGGATTATCAGACCAAGAGAACAGTGTATCTGCATGTATTGTACCAGACAGAATACACTTGGTTTAAGGTTTGGCATTTGTGTGTCCTAGATCTCTCCTGAAATAAATCTTGGCCTGTTTTTAAAAACGCTCCATTTTATAAGATGCGTGAAAGAAGAGTAGTCTTAATGTAAACATGGTGCCACAGCCTGTGAACTCGGGCACAGCTGTGCTGTACCCTTCCTCTGGGGCCTTGACAAAGTTACTTAATCACTCTGTCTTGGGTTCTTCACCGAGAAAAGTGACGTCTGTTACTGCTTTCCTCCACTGCAGTTGTGTGTATAGATTATTTTATATTTAATGAGAATTGGAAACACAAGGGCCCTACATAGGTGATGGGATAAATTATGACATGCTAGACTTGTCTGCAGTAAAATCTCCCCTTGCTAAGTCAGCAGAATATCATAGATCTTGCATATAAAATGCCTCCGAAGTGTTCAGATGTTCACAACACTGGTACAATTGCACTTTCTTTGAGCATCCCTCACTGCATTTGTACAGAGGCTAAGTACAGACAATCAGAAAGCCTGAGGTGGAATCAATCTAAGTGATCTGATTTTCTGTAAGCGATGTAGTGAACAGGACGCATGTTTGCCTTTGTGGCGGGGAGGGGGGAGGATATGGGAGTTGCAAATTTTAGACTGATTCCACCATTTTAAACTAGTCTCTGTGCTTCTGTTCCTAAAGGTATAGGCTGGTTTTGTGTGCCAAACTTCTATTCCATTATGGGCATTGACTGGTTTCTGATTACTTATACTGGTAAAAGTGTAATGTCTGTACCTGGCCAGAGTCTATGTGGTTGCATTGTTTTTCCTGTCTACAACAGCAAGGGTTGCTGCTGTACTGGTGAGTCCATACAGCTCAGTATAACTCCTCCCCCCAACCCCCCACCTAATGTAATGTTCCTGTCCTTTCTCAAGGGGCAGATATGGCATCTTAGGGAATGGACAGAGGCATCCACCATGCCATTTTCCCAGGTGCACAAAGGCCAAGAGCAGCTGAAGCAGCAGCATCTGGCCTTATCCATGTCCTGTTTTCACTACTAACAACAAACCAGTCTGTATATATTAGGGCTGTGCGAAGCTTCGGTCGCTGATTCTAGTCAGTGGAGATTCAGTGGCCGAATCTCCAAATCTGAATTGAATCGGAAGACCCTTTAATCTCTCTGATTTAAATCAGAACCCTCCAAATTGATTCAGAGAGATTTGACGATTCGGACATAGACACAGCTTTAAATGTTTTTTCTACATGCCTCAGGGTACCAGGTGGCTTGTGAACACTGAGGTGATGGGGTGGATGGAGCGGTCCACAGGAGTGCAGGGGGATCCTCAGCACGCTCAGTGGCAGACCGGAAGTGGACCAGAAGCACTTCCAGTCCACTTCTGGGTCCACCACGGAGCATGCGGGGGGACTCTGCGACTGGTGCCTTCTGCATCTGGGGTCCCCCCACAGCCAATCACCGAGGTGCGGGGGAGGGGTCCACTGCCAAGCACATCCGCCCCCCAACGCTCCTGTGGGACACTCCATCTGCCCGACCATCACAGCATACACAAGCCATGCCTGTACCTTGAGATGCATAGAAAAAACATTTATAGCTGTGCCTATGGTCAAATTGCTGACCCTCCGAATCACCATCAAATCTTCAGATGCACATTCAGCCGAATCGAATTGGGACAGTGATCTGAATCAAGGAATCAAATCACTGTCTCCGATTTTGGCTGAATCTGACTTGAATACGGCCCATTTTGCACACCCCTAGTATATCTCTACTTTGATTAGCCTATATGGTGTAAATCTACACCTTTGTTAAGAGCATCCCTTCTGTGAGGTCCTGGGGTTAAATGCAGTGAACAATATTATTGATATGCTTCTTTAAAAAGTGTCATCTGACATTAGTTGTAGCTGTGTTTGAGGTAGCGAGTGCTGGCAATCCTCCTTGCATCCCTGAGACGTGCTGCAGTATTTTAGCTGTCTCCTGCATGGGTTCTCATGAGACAAAGTGACTAACTGTTCTTTCCCCTCTAACACACCCGTAGTGAACAATCCAAAGTTCTGCCCCAAGTGTGAGTTTTAGGTATTTGGGGTAGAGAAGTTTGTTAGTTTTTTTTTAATAAACTGGATTTGTTTCCTTCCCACCGTGCCCACTTACTGTATCCATAGATGTGGCTTCCCTTCAGCTGAGAAGCCACCCAGTGGGAAAGAAGTTGTGAATGCCAATCAGAGCTGCACCAGGCTCATTGCCGCCTGGAAAATGTGTCTTTTGGGCTAACTCAAACCACCTGCGGCTTTGCAAGCCAGCTCTTGGACCCTGGCTTAATGGAAACTTGTTCAGCTAAATCCTGACCGCAGACAGCCTTTTGCTAGCAGGACACAGGCAATGAATTCTGACCTACTATCATAATCATGCATATTTTCCTTTTTGGTTACATGCTATCTTTCGAAGAGGCTATATTGATTCTTGTTTGTACCAACAGACTATGTTTTAACATTTACCAGAGATGCTGAGAGCCATGAATAAGCAGCCTTTTGTATGCTGCCTATTTTTAAATAAAAAACTCCACAGACTTGCAAATGAATCTAGTTTACTAAATCAGTAAACAGAATAGTCTGGACTGTCTTACTGCTTCTGATAATATTGGGGCATGCATTGTGATAGGATGGGCTCTGTCAAATTTGGTAAAGGTTCCTATATCTTAAATATAATACAGTGTGTACAGGTACGTATCTGCTTACAGCATGGTAGGAATCAGTATGTGGCAAAAGACAAGAGGGGCCATGTGCATTTCCTACCAGTGTGGAATATGTGGAAATGGTTAAGTTCATCAGTTAAAAGACCCCAGGTCTGGATATAAGGGATATAGGCACCTCCCTTTGAAGCCTGGTTTTGCATCTGCTTTTTGTGTTATTCTGTGGTCCTAGTGCAGTATGCTTGCTCCATCGCACACAGCTTTTATTCTGAAAGAGGACATGCAGACCAGCTGGGTCACCTGCAGATGGAGGTTAATCTGTGGCCACATAGTACCACTGCTGAGTGATGTTAATGAATTAACAAGAAGCCTGTTGCTTTTCAGGAAACAGCATGCTTTACCGACACTGGGAGGGAACATGCTACAGACAGAAACTGCACTTCCTTGCTTCTGGGCAAAACTACTATCCAAGCTACTAAAAGTTTGGCTGTGTACCACAAAAGGATCGTACAGGCCTACTATATAACTGTATGTTTAAATTGTAAATCTGGTTCTTGATGTTTCCATCACAGTAGTCTTGCAAAAAAAAGGCCTTAAACACTTTTACTTTTATTCAAATGAGTATAGCAAATAAACAATAACAGGTACATTGGTGCATGCTGTTCCAGGATCTAAGTTAATGTTTATATTCAGTATTTTTATAGGAGTTACTAATGAGGTAAGGGGGAAGAAAAGAAGAAAATGATGAGCAAGATTTTGTTTTTGGTTCTTCTTTCTCTAGTGTTTCCTATGTGAGCTGTACAAGAATTACCAAAGGAAAAATATATTATTTTAAAAAATATCCAGAATCAACAGCAAGATGCCAAATATGGTTCAAAGGGAACTGTGCAGATCTTTAAAAAAAACAAATGAAAAGAACTATGCAAATAAATAAGCCGTGAAAAAAATTCTGCCACTAGTTTCATCCCTCAGTTCCTACACAAAACATGAACAGAGTTGATAGTAGATGAATCACTTATTTTTACAGATGAAAAATAGCTCCAATAATAATTTTTAAACTCTTTCAAATACCTAATATAAGCTGTATATGAGAATCCCTGATGGGTTAGTAAGCAAGTTTAATTGCCATTCAATCATAGCTTTGAACCTTATAAGTAACTGGTCATCCCAGCTCATTGCCAGTACTTTTTCTATGACAGGCCACAAGCTTCTTATAAAACCAGGATCATAGGAGAGAAATGTACAGGGGGAAAAGTTTCAAAATCAAAGGTTTTATTAGAAAGATGAGCCTAGTTCTTGAAATATTTCCTGTGCCCTGATAAAGCAGCGTGTCCTGTGTATTTGCTTTTACTCATGTTGTCTTGTTCCCTTTTTAGGACGTTGCAAGTTGTGTGTCAGTTCTTCCCTCGTGAGTCAAAATATGGAGTTACTTTAAATCTATTTCCAAGCTATTCAGAGATGACAATAAAATTTGGGCATGAGAAACATCTTTCTTGAACCAGGGACATTTTTACATAGCTAGAGATACCAATTGTATCCCACAGAAATCGTTGCTCTAGTGACAGATCTGAAGATATCAAGCATTAATGTCATTAAGTGAATAGATAAACTGTTACATGTTAATTGGAGGTTGGACAGATGTTAGGGCGTTTTTTCTTATCAATTTGATGCCTGCACAATTTGACATTATGGCACTGCTATTTTTAAAAGGAAACAATTCATCACCTTAAACTTCTGTGCAAACGTTCTGTAAATATACCAGGGATAAATATCCCAAAAATACATTATCCACTATCTGTCCCATTGGGTTGTTTGGAATAGTTTTCTGGATTCTCCTGTTAGCATTCAGAACAAACAGCTTTAATGAGCCATATCCTGTCTCCTGATAAGGGAGCTTTGCGCCAATCCAGGAACATCTAAGAATGGAAGAGACATGGTTGAACCATGACAGCACATATCAAACAGTCCTATGGAAGGTAGTAGCAGCTGTATGTTGTTCAGTGTGTAGGCTCTTCTGACTTAAACTGAAGGTTGAGCTGGCTCTCATCCACCGTAGGAATCAGGAGAGTACAGGGATAGATGATCATTGAGCAGAGTTGTAGCATAGGGAAGGATCTGATTTAAGGTACCCAAAGGTGGGCATGTTAACTTAGGGAAGGGATGGCCAACTTGTGGCATGTGTGCCACAAATAGCATGGGCAGCCTTTGTGTGCAGTACATGACAGATCAAGGAAGGGGTAGGCAGCCTGGCACATGAAAGCAGAGCAGCGGATACAGAAAGCAGAGCAGCGGATCAGACAGAGGAAGACGATTGGAAACTGATTTGTGGTATGCCTGCCAAAAGGGTTGGACCCCATTGCATTAGGGCTTTAGGAAGGAACATTTATGTTCATTTTATTAGCATTAGTTGTATAAAATTATTGTAGTCATAAGACTGGACATTGGAGCCTTACTAATTCCACTAATTACTACCCATGAACAAGAACTGCAGGACTGGATGTCCAGTTTCTGTTTTCTTTCTCTGTAGAAGCAAGCTGTAATTTTGTATTGCTTAATAATAAGTGTATTAAACAAGTAATAAGCCATAATTTGCAATATATGGGTTACTCACAGTAATTAGCATTAAAATACATATGCCAATTGATAGGTTTATTCAAGTGGGCCTGGGCAAAACTGTATTCAATATATATTTATCTTGAGTGCCTCTGTTATAGCATTAAACTCTGAAAACACATTGATAGAGGAGAAAGATGTAGATTTTTATCTATTTTCCATGTAATAAAAAACATCTTAAGTAGTTAACATACACTTAAATGACATCGTTCTTTTAATGAAAAGTCTTTGTTTTATTAACATTCAGCATCCATACAAGTCTGGGTTAGGATGTTACCACAGCTAAGGTTAAGAAGTTGCTTTAAAAATCAGTGTTGCCTCACCAGCTAGTCAGAGCTGCATATTTGCCTGTGTTCTGAGGGGAAAAAAAGAATCTCTCTTTATAATGGCTAATTTCAGACATTACACACAAACCGGTTTAAGTGATCAGCAACTGGTCTAAACCTGTAACAGAACAGAAGTAAAGTGCATGTAGACCTGGTTAAAAATGGCAGAACCTGGTCTAAGATTGACCTGGATGGATGTAGCATGAGATTCAGTTGGTTTAGATTAGCCCTATCTATCGTACTTCTGTAGCAGATCCTCTTCCACCTCAAGTTAGGTCACATTCCCCCAGCTTCCTGTGCTGCTTTGTGACCCCTGCTAGTCTGTCTTGTAGGACAGGCAGGCTAGCTTTGGCCTATGATTATCTGCTCCTGCTGAGTGCCAGGCAGGCCCTGCCCCCAAGCTGTCAGAGCTGAGGCAGCAAAGCATCTGCTCCCCAGCCCTGTGTCCTTCCTGTGCCTTCCAGCTGGACTAGGCAGTGGGAGGGAAGGGGGAGTAGAGGCCCCTATGCCAGCACCCTCCCACCCCCATCACTGACAGCGGGGCTGGGGAGAGAAGCCACACTGCCAGGCAGGCCAGGAAGCAGGGGCCCCCCAGCTGTTCTGGCTGGGTCTGGGGCGGCTGGGTCTGTGCAGGAGAGACCTTTGCTTTCCCCCTGTTGCTGCTGGCGGAGAGGTGGGGCCGGGGCAGAGATTCTGTACTGGCTCCCTCCCTCCCTACACCTGACAGCAGGGGGTTGGTAGCGTGCACCTAGCAGCCAGTCGGGGATGGCCAGTTGTTTGGCTGCCCTCAGCAGTCTCCAGCATGCTGGGAGGTGTGAGTGTCCCCAGCCTGCTGGCCTTGGCCAGTACAAGCATGTGCAAGCTACCCGCTTCCCCCACAAACCTTACCCACACACGCACACAAAGGGCAAATGTGTGTTCTGTTTGCTCCCAATCTGTGGAGCTTAGAGAAACCCATCAAGGTTTCATCAATTCTGCCTCGGGCTTTTTTTAATGTCTATCTAGCCAATGTGTGTGACCTTGTGCTGCACTCATGATGTTCATATTGGGTTCTGCTGGTTGGTGAGCATGACAGCCTGTAGAAATATATTTGACACTATTCTAAATTTAATTCTGTGTTGGGTGAGAGCCCAACTAATGATTTGATTCTTGATGCTGTTTCATAATGGAATCTCAGGTGGGGCACCCAGAAATTCAGCCACAAAAGTCACTAGTCATTTTTTAACATCTTGGCCAATAGCCATAACTTGTTGATGATACTGGCAGATGTCTGGGATAATACATCCCCAAAATATATTTTCCAACATGCTTTGCTGTGCCAGAATACATTGACATCTAAAGTAGCATGGAGAACGTACATAAATTTTACATTTATTACATTTTCAAAACTCAACAAGGCATGATCTGAACATATTTTGTGCTGCTTTGCATTCAATTTTGCAGTGCAGATTAATATACCAATTAAATACAAGAATCCTACAACTATACACTGCATCCTAGCCACTGTGGTTTACAGGGAAGTGGCATGAAGTGAGCAAGATGGCAGGAATGGTACCAACTATCTTGCCCTATATGCTTGAAGTCTAAGCTGTTAGTGTGCCCCATAGCAAATATCCATGCCGGTTCAGGCCAGTGGAAGGGCACTGCTGTGGAATAAATGGTCTCTTTGCCTCTACTATAACCTATAAATTTAGAAAAACTTTACGCCTTAATCGGTCGGTCTTTGAACATGACATCCTGCCGGGGTTCTAACTTCTGTCCCACGCTTCCCCAATTGCAAGTCGCTTGTACTGACCAGTGAAGTTAGATTTCCCTGTTAAACTCGGGTTTGTAGATAAGACCTAACAGGTTCTGTGATGTGCCACCACCGAGACTGCAGGAGATTTGTACAGCGAGGTTCAGAGAAATGAAAACATGATAAATGCACAGACCGTACGGCTGGTCACGTTTGTTTCATTCTATTCTTCACCCCCTTTTTCTGTTCAGAATACTGCAGATTGCAGTGAAGGTCCGTGAGTAAAAGGAGCAGCTGCAACTGAACTGAGACTGTTAGCACCTGGGATTGGTAGGATTTGCATGCAGAAATGACTAGTAGTGGACATGTTAAAAAGGTTTTTGTTTAGTTATCGTTAGGCTTTAGTGTTCACATCCGGTGGAGATGGAAGAAGCACTTTACAGCTCCTTAAGTGATTGTTCGTTTCAGACTATCAGCAAGTTCAGGAAGGCAGCACTTAGTTTATATTCAGTTCATGTTTGGAATATTTTCCTCACAATCTTCAAGACTAGAAAGCTGGCTGTTTCAATGAGGGACACCGCACCAGGTCACAATGAACTTGGAATTCCGATGCTGCTTCCATAACAGCAGGACCAAGCTTTCAGCCACAGGCAGTCTTTGAAGATCTGTACCAGAGTTGGCAAGAAGTCGTCTGTGCCCCTCTCTTCCTCTGCTGCAATAGCAGAAGGTTTCTCATTTGAAATGCGTGTTCAAAGGAGTTTGTAGAGGTTCGTCCTACTGAACTCCAGTGCCTGGACAGTTCTGAAAGAGCAGGGAGTATTAAGAAAAGAAGTTTAAACTGCTCCGCATGTTCTCTTCAGTCCTGCAAAAATCCTGAGGTCTATGGAAAAGAACCCCCTTCCCTGTTCTGGTTACTTGCTCTCTTCTATCCTTTTTGTTCTTCCTACTATGTTTTGTCAGTGAGAGGCTCCCTCCAATGGATCTGGCTGAGTATGTAAATTGTTTAAGTGCTATCCTACCATCGTGTTCACTTCCCATGATCCTTAACACTTAGAACATGAGCAGGTGAATGGCTTTTTTGGGAATGGCAGTTTTATTGCCTTCTTAAGCACAGGTGAGAGGTGCATTATTCATTAGTCTCATTCTCGTCATGTGAGGTATTATCATAGCTTAGGGAGGTAACTGTTTCCTGAGCTCTTGGTTTGTACTGGGGGCCTGATTCAAGTGCAGCAACACTTGTTGTCTTTATCGGATAATATCTCTGTCAGATCTACTATTAAAATTGCTGTCAGCGGCCAAAACATTTAGTAGTGTTTTGTATAACTTGTGGTGATAGTTGCAAAAGCAGTTTTTCATACAAAAATAACTTAGCTACTTTTTTCCTGTCAAGTAACAAAGCCAAATACAGCATTATAAATTAAGCTGCTTGATTTCTTTTTGTTGTTGTTGTTGCTTCAGAAGTTCTCTATTATCGTTTTTTTATTTCTACATGTTAGATGAACACTGTAGTAAAGCTCTCAGATTGCTTGTAAGTACAGCGGCTTGTGAAAAGTTTAGATTCATGGAGTCCATTATACTTAAAAGGAGTTGAGCAGCAAAACTAGCCCAGTTCTCCATCTAAACAGTATTTGCATAATTTTGGTAGACAAAATAATTCTACATCAGATGCTTCATTTTGTCTCTCTTTCTGTTTTAGTCCTATTCATAGTATTTAAAGCTGAGTAATCCATTCAGAGCAGGAAACCAATGTAATGTTTTCAGTACCACAAGAAGTGCCTCTTCTTTTTTTTTTTTTTTTTTTTATCCCCTTCCTCCCCTAGACTTCTCTTAAGTGCTTAATGAAATTAAGTAAATAGTAATACTATACAAGGTGCATTTGGAAGCTTCTTTTTAAATTTTGACAAAGAATAAAACATAAAGAATGTCATACAAAGTATTTTTATTTGCCTTGTCCTGGGTTTTCTGATATGTATTCAATGCTACGGCTAGATAATTTGTTAACAAGGCCTTTTTAACACTTTGGACAGATGCACATACTGTTTTCAATCTTCATGGTTAATTATTCGATTTTGTATTTGATGCTAGAACACCCTGACTCCTAATCACTGCTCATTGTTGAAAGTCCATTATATTCTAACTGTTTGACTGCTCCCGTTGACCTTGAACTGACATTATAAGCTGTGTCTAATCTTTTCACTCTATATTTCTAATGCTTCTTTTCTTTTTCCCCCTCTTTGTCTGATCCCTGTTTAGCATCACAATGGGGTTGCCTCTGAATCCAGCAGCTGACTCCGCCCGCTCTGCACGACATGCTCTCTCGCTCATTGCCACTGCCAGACCACCCGCCTTCATAACAACTATTGCCAAGGAGGTGAGAAGAACTTTTCTAGTGTTCACTGAGCTGTACTTTCAAAAGAATAATGATCTCCATTTTTTAATAGTTTTATGCTTTGCCACTATACTACTCCAAAAAGGTGATAAAAAAACCAGCTAAATCTCCTTTAGGGAAAAAAAACCCAATCACACTTTAGTTCTTGTTGGATAAAAAATGGGTTCGTTATTACACAAAAATACTTGGAGATATGAAAATACCCACATTATGCAACCAGCTATTGTTAACTGGTGCACAAGGTGATTGTCAGGTTGAAATTGGCTTAAGAAGTTCCTGTGTCCTGATGTATGGTTGTATAAATTTCTAATTCGCATGCACAACAGTGGGCAAAATACCACTTACTAAGTTTTTCCTTAGACTTTACTTAGACAATGGAGGTATTCTTGGTTTAAGGACTGAAAGAAATTTGATTGTTGGTTTCGAAGTTTGATCCAGTCCATCCTATGTGCACGGATGAAAGAACTAGATATTTTAATGGATGCTTTCTGATATTTTTGTGTGTGTAAAATCCAAGTAACTACTTTTACTAAAAGAAAAGAAGCATTCAAAATACGAGATGAGAGCCTGGTGTTTCACCTTCAATAGCTTAGGCGAGTCAGGTTCAGGAGAAAGAGAAAGAGGCCTTTTTGTTCTTGGTATTTTTATATGGTGCTGTGAGAGATTTTTTCTTAACTGGTTGCAAGGAAGGGAGAATAAAAGTCTCTTCTTCCTATTCCTCCAACTTGGCGGCCGGATTACAGATGCTGCTTCCTAGGTCATCACCCCACCCAGCTTGTCTTATGATAGACAAGTTTATTCTATTTATTCAGGTCCTCCTTAGAACTGTTGGGAGGTGGAGGGAATCTAGGAATTCCTTCTACCAGTCTATCCCTCAGTCATCTTAGTAAGTGTAACTTTTAAAAGCAGTTCAATCTTCTGCAGTCCCTGCCTCATGCAGATCATAGAAGAATACAGTTGAAAAGGGCCTTCCAATCCAGTTCCCTGCTCAAAGCAGGATCATTCCTGTCTGCTAAGTCATTCAAGTGTTTTTCTAGCCTGCTCTTACAAATTTCTAGCAATAGAGATTCTACAGCCTCTCTAAGTAACCTATTCCAGTGCCTAGTAACCTGGAATTAGAAAGTTCTTCCTAATACCCCACCTAAATCTTCTTTGTTTGAATTTAAGAACATTAGTTCTTGTCCTGTCCCCAGGAATCATAGATCACTATCCTTTTTACAACCACCCACTCTGTATTTTGTGTTTTCAAATCTCCCTGAGTCTTCTCTTTACCAAAATAAATACACTTAGTACTTTCAACCTTTCCTCTTATGATGTGTTTTGTAGACCTCTAGTTATATTAATGCTCCCCAAGTCTCTTTCCAAGTTGCTCATATTTTTCTTGACGTGTGTGTACCCAAAGTTGGGCACTGGGCTCCAAGAGAAGGCCTCAGTAGTGCTGAGGAGATGGGAAGAATAATTTTCTGTGACTTGCGTATAATGTACCTGTCAATGCATCCCCATTATGCTATTAACATTTTTTCCCTGCAGTACATTTTAGGTCCAAAATATAATCATTCTGACCTCCCCTTTAATCAGTGTGAATCACTAAATAAAATCTAGCTACATGTCAAAGACTAAAATAAGAATTCTGTTCTTAGTTTGTTATTAAAACAATAATAATAATAATTTAAACATCTCCAAAATAAGGCAGATAAGTTATCCAAAGTACAGAGGCTTTTTATGAAATATTTCTGTCCAGATGTTATCTTTAAAAATGTTAATTTGGTTTGGGACTTCCAGACTGCTCAATCAAACTAGGCATTTAATTTTTAATCATTTTGAAGCCTTCTTCCTCCCCACCCCCATTAACTTTCTCCACTAATCATTCCAGGTCAAAGATGTAATTTTAGAATAGGGATGAACAGCAAACTTCAATATTCACTGCCCAGACTTAACCCCCCACTGGCTTTATAAGCATAGTGAAAAAGACGAGATGTGATGAGGTAAAACTGGGTACATCTACACAAGATGCTGAGTGCACAGTAGCCGAATAATACTGTGCAGCAGCACATCACAGCAGCGACAGTGCTAATATGCAACTGTGCAATGGTGTCATTCAAAAGATATTTACTGATACCACTGACAATGACTCTGGTTACTGCACATTTATTTAGTATTTTCTAATACAAGTACTAAATAAATGTATAGTACCAACTGAACAGTAGCATTTCTTTTAGATGCACCCACAATGTAGTAACTCACCTGAATACTTGTATTCCATCCCAGGTAGAGATCATATCCGTTTTGGAATCTTATCCGTTATTAAGAAATTAAGATGGAAAGCCCATAATAAGTATAGATGAAGCGTGTGTGGGTCGCAGTAGTTAAATGCATAATATTTTTTGTAGGTTCACAGACACACTGCCTTGGCAGCAAACACTCAGTCTCAACAAAATATTCACACCACAACCCTCGCTCGAGCTAAAGGAGAGATCCTGAGAGTCATTGAAATTCTTATTGAAAAGATGCCGACAGATGTGGTCGATCTCCTTGTAGAGGTACAGATGTTTTGCAACGTGTGCATATGTTTTTGAGAAATCATGTAATAATCCGTTTCACTTAACCATAATTATTCTTCCTGAAACTACCACTTATACTAAATGCAGTAGTGTTTTTAAGGACTTCAGTAGCAAATGATTGTCTGTTGCTTAGTGCTTTATGAAATGGTTATTAACACTATGAATGAATGGTCACGTGAGTTATCAGTACTATTATTTTCAAAATTTCATGGCACGCAGCATAGTGTGTTTTTTGTTTTGTTTGTTTAAGAAGAGAATATTTTATATTTATGGATCGAAGATACAGACAAGGACAAGAATTAGAAAATTCTCTAGCTATGAAGGATTTAATTTTTTTATGAAACATTAAAATTAAGTGGTTTGAACAATTTTAACTCTCGTTTCCAAGGTTATGGACATCATCATGTATTGCCTTGAAGGATCCTTAGTCAAGAAAAAGGGACTTCAGGAATGCTTTCCAGCCATATGCAGGTAAAAGCTCCTTAAGAACTCAGCAAGGAAAATGATTTGTGATGAATATTTTTTCTTTCTATAGCTGGCTTAATGACCCTATTCAATCATACAATATTTCTCATAGTGTTTACTCCTTAAAACTTCAGATTTACAGCTATTGTCAGCATGCTATGAATGCATACAGATTTTCTAATCCCTATTATATGTGAGAGAGGACAAAGTCAGAAATGAGTAGCAGCATTACTAGCCCTTGAGAGTGCTTCCGTTTAAAAGTCCACACATGGTAAAATATATTTTTAGGCTGGCAATGTCTCAAAATTACCTTACAATCCTACTGTGCTTTTTTTATTCACCTATCATAAATAACAGAAATTGCTCAGGGTCACTGAATAACTATCTTTCACCATAGTGATAACCACCACAGTTCATTTTGTTCAGGTTCGATGATTCTCAAACAGGGTGCCACGGCATTCTGAGGTGCCATGAGATCCTTCCAAGGGTGCTGAGGGGCACCACACAATATTAGCACTGTTAAGTGTGCAAACACCTACACATATTTTACAGATGAAGTGGGAGATTTGAAATAGGAAGCCATAGTGTCAAAAACATTTTCACCTGTTGTGGTCTTTCTGAGTTCTTTGCGACAGAATAATTGCTCTACTGTTTTTTTTTGACTATGGAAAAATAAGTGAAAGCTAAGCATCGGCATTTTTCCATGGGGTGCATTGAGCCTAAAAGAGGTTGAGAACAACTGTTTTGACAACAGTGCTTTACCCTTCAACAATATCTTACCTCCAAGATTTTTAAAGTTCTTTACTTTTTTTAAAGAAATGAGTTATTACCACGATTGTGCAGGTGAGAAATTGAGGCACTCAGAAGTGAAGTGATTTTTCAAATACTAGCTGTAAGGGAAAAAAAGGGAAAAAAGACATGGATATTCTGACTCCCAAACATGTATGTTTAATCACTTTCCCTGCTTTCTTTCCAATATAACATTTCAAAGTGATCGGCAAAGAATATGATTTTTTTCATTACATCTTTATATTCTCTCTCAACTTTTCCTTAAAGTGTTTGTGAATAATTGTGACTCATATTGCCTGTACACCAATACCAGAAGCATGGGGAAGAAGCAGAAGGAACTAGTCCTCCTGGTTTCCACTGGGCACTACAAATTAGTAGGGATCACAGAGACCTGTTGGGACTCCTCTCATGTTAGGAACATAGCCATAAAGGGATCAGGTAGGAGAGGTGGGGGTGTTCACCTTCTGTGTGAAGGAGCAGTACACCACCCTACAGGCTGATGTTGGCTGCGAAGAAGAACAGCTTGAAACCCTCTGGGGGAGGCATAGCGAGAGAGACCTGACTGTAGGGGCATACTACAGGCTGCTTAACCAAGGGGAGGAATTTTGATCTAGCATTTGCCCGTGAACTAACGGAGGCCATGCATGCATAGGACATGGTTGTCTTGGGTGACTTCAACTACCCAGACTTCTCCTGGGAAGAATGCTTGGCCAGCTTGAATCAATCGCAGTCCTTTCTGACCAGTACCAAAGAGCTTTTTTTGACTTAGGAGGTGCACAAACCAACTAGACGAAATGCAGTTCTTGACCTGGTCCTGGCCAAAGGGCATCCTGGTGACCAGCTTAAACGCAGAGGGCAGCTTAGGCGATAGTGACCATGAATTCATTACGTTCACAGTCTGTTGCAAGGCTGACAAAACAGATAGCAAGCTCGAAGTCTTAGACTTCAAAAATGCACCATTTTGATAAGCTCAGATCACTAGTAGAGAATGCCCTGAGAGATCAAGGACCCCAGGTAAAGGGAGCAGGAAAAGAATGGTCATTCCTTAAGGCTCAGAAAAAATCCATTCCCTTACAGCGAAAAAGTAGCAGAAGGGTCAAAAACCCCTCTTGGCTAAGTCCTTCGACAGAAAAAGAAAGAGGCGTACAAACAATGGAAGCTTGGGTCAGCCTCTAAGGAAGACTATTTGACAGTGGCCTGCGCTTGTAGAGAACAGATTAGGCAAGCTAAGGCAGAAACTGAACTAAAACTAACTACAAGAATCAAGGACAAAAAGAAGTCCTTCTTTAGCTACATAGAGAGTAAAAGGAAAACTAATGGGAGTGTGGGGCCGCTGCTCAATGCCTCAGGATACCTGGTCACTACCACTAAGGAAAAAATGGAACTCCTAACTGACTACTTTGCCTTGGTCTTTCACAAGACCAAGGGGAACAACATGCCAGGTAGGGCATAGAACAATCAGGGCAGGATTGACACAATTCCCACCATTGCCCTAGAACTGGTGTATGATCTGTTACAGAAATTAGACTTATATAGATCAGCAGGACTGGATGAACTCACCCAAGAGTGCTGCAAGAGTTGGCCGAACTAATTCCAGAGTCCCTGGAAAAGGTCTTTCAAAAATTATGAGCCTCTGGAAAAACCCCAGAGGACTGGAAGAGGACCAGTGTTGTACCCATCTTCAGGAAGGGGAAGCGTGAAGACCCAGAAAACTACAGGCCCATTAGCTTAACTTCTAATTGCTTTGTTGCAGGCAGTTCTTGTCTGACCAACCTCATTGCTTTCTATGATCAGGTGACTCATTACTTGGATGAGAGAAAAGTGGTTGACATCATATACCTAGACTTCCAGAAAGCCTTTGACCTGGTATCCCACGAGGTACTGATAAGAAAACAGGAAGATATCAAGCTCAACTGCAGGACCATCACATAGGTGTAAAACTGGTTGCGAGGTAGGACACAGAGAGTCCAAATGAATGGATTGGTATCGTCCTGGCAAGATGTGGGCAGCGGCATACCTCAGGAATTGGTACTTGACCCAGTGCTGTTCAGTATCTTCATCAGTGACCTGGATGAGGGGATGAAAAGCCCATTGGCCAAGTTTGTGGACAACACCAAGATATGGGGTTATGCGGACACACCTGCAGATAGGCTGTAGATACAAGCAGACCTAGACAGGCTGGCATGTTGTACAGAACAGAACCAGATGAGGTTCAACACAGAAAAATGCAAAGTGCTGCATCTTGGAAAGAAGAACCCCGGGTACACCTATAGGCTGGGCATCGCTAACCTGAGCAAGAGATGACTGGACGGTCGGTCACGTGGCTGGGGTGACCTGGCCCCAGATTTCTTTCCTGCTCATGCAGGGGGCTGGACCCGATGATCCTTTGGAGTCCCTTCCAGCCCTATGATTCTATATTTAAGTGGAGAATATATTAGAAGTGCTTCTGCCCATACCTTAGAGATGCTTATGCATTGAAATGAAAATTCATTGCCTCAAGCATACTTCGTAAAAAAAGAAGTATAAAGGGAGGGCTCCAACTTTTAAAAATAGCCCGTACAAATAACTTGGTACATGTAGGAGACTAATATTATGCCAAATTTGAGATACAGATTCTATCTATTGGACTGCAGAGGCCAAACTGCAAACAGCATTGCTTGTCTTGAGATCCTTCACCTATGACAGAATAAGATGGCCAAGGATGCTGAGGAGGCACTTATGAAACCACCAACTTAACTGCTTTCTCATAGCCTCAGCAAAATGTATTCTCCTGCCAAAATTTGGTCTTACAGCAATGTGCACATCATTTAGAAGGGAGTGGTAGCCTTATTCTTTGATCCCTGGTGTTCATCAGAACCTCATTATCAAGTGGATGATTTTTAATGATGTCCCCTTTTTAATGGTAAGGCCTGACTGCTACAATCAAATTAACAGTTGAAAATTAGGCATAATTACAAGAAATGCAGCCTGAGCTTCCATTTGCATTTGCTTTATACACATACCCAACACACCCCACACACTGTAGAGTGGCTGTCAGCCTGACTGTGGGGAAATATAAAAATTAATCATGTCCTGAACGATGTGCATGTTCAAGGCCTTCCATCCTGATCCCTAGGGACATAATACAGGCATCCAGCTGGAACAAGGAATTTGACTGAGATAACAAGAAATAGTCACAGCAAAACATCTGCATGAAATAATCTGAGTTTGTGGCAACTGCCACTTGTTCCTCATATCTTCAAAGACAGAGGAGTAGGTGAAAAGAAATCTCCTGATTTGTTACTACTGTTCAGACCTTTGCCAGGTTAGCGGGATATGTTCCATGTGTCTGTCCTACCTAATCGCTACTAAGCTTCTTATGATATTATGATCATCATTTCCAGTGGATCACCTACTTCCCACATGCCATGCTTACCAGTATGACCAGTTCCCCCTTGAATAATTTCTAATATATCTGTCAAGGTTTTATTGTTCCCCCATTGGTGTCTCAAAGATGAACAGAATTTAGAAGCATGGAACAAAAGCTCAACTTCAGAGAATACATACTGCGTACCTGACCAGGCCTGCACTTCTTTTGTTTGTTAATTCATATGTCAAGTAGTAGAGCACAAAGGGTCTTATCTGTTTTTTAATTTTCAAGACCCTCTCATACTCAGTGTATACAATTCAATTGAAATTAAACCTCACACATATCAATACAGCCCTGTTGGTGGCTTTAAAGCTGTCTTGTAGTCTGTTGTGTGTAAGCTGCTGAGAGAGAGTTTTAAATTGTCTGTCTCAGAGATTGTCTGTCTTTTCCTTTTGAGTTTAAAGAATTAATATGTATCATTTTAGCTAGCCAGGAACATAGTGGGTATTTTTTTTTCCTTTTTCTCTTCATGCTCATATTGTTGATGGTTTGGCAGGTTTGGAGGAGGCTGAAAGGCACAAATGGTAGTTAGGCAGCTAATTGCTATTGACCTTCAGTTGGAGTTAAACACTTACCTCCTGTCTCTGCCTTTGAAAGTCTACCTCTTTATTCTTAATGTTTGATACTCACAAATAATAAAATGTGATGTATTGTATATGAATATTTACAATATCCTTAGGGTGTCATAAATACTGTGGTTATAACACATTAACACACTTGCAGATTATGATATTCATATATCATTGGCTGTATTTTAATTTAACAAGCTAAGAAAAGAAGAGTAGTTTTAAGAAAAGAACAGTTATACCGTTGACAGGTATGCAACTGATAACAGTAATCTTCCTTTTTACTGATACTTTAAAAGACTTAGATGGAAATGGAGATGTCAGGGCAAGTAAATATTCATGAAAGATATCTCCACATTGTGTTGTAGTTTTATGTTGCAGTTTTTAACATTTACATTTTGTTAAATTGCTGATAGTATCTCTAACTGTACATAGTTATGACTATTGTAAAAATGATGCAGCACTTCATTGAACTAATTTTTTATATTAGTGGAAATTTTTGTGTGATTTGAACAAATCACTGAATCGGTGGAGATGGTCCAAGAGGTAGTGCTTGGACATAATCCCATTACTATTTTTTTTAGTACCTTAATGATCTCCCTACTATGCTGTTTTAAATGTGCATACCTGTTGTGACTGAGTCCGTTGCTTCAACAAACCAAAAAATATTATTAGGCCTGTTTATCTCAAATGTTTCCTTTTTTCTGTGCTGGCTTTTAATATTCAACATCTTGAAGTGTGTACTATGCCTTTTTAGATAAAATCCCATCTCCGTTAGGCTCGTAAACCCATGGCATCAAGGAATAGTATTCTGGTTCAAACACTGGATTAGCTTTTCTTGGCATACAGATTTAGCTGTCATCCTGTTCATTACTGTGAACCTGAATAAATCCCACTTGCTTATGACTCTAATAAGCAATATATTTTACAATACTTGATCTGGATTGATAATGGTTTTCTCTAGACTTTTGTTTCTCTGTCTAGAATGACAGTAACTTGTGTCACACTATGTATAGACTAGTATTTATCAATATTCCATAAATACTTGACAGAAATTTTAAAATCCTGAACAAAAACAATCAAATCAAAAGTGTAGCTGGAGGAAAGTAAAGTATTTCTGAAATTCTGAGAAACATTTCAGATAAAATTGAAGTTAGAGAAGTTCTTATTGGCTTCTCTTATTGGCTGCTTGTTCTTATTGGCTTCTTATTGTCATCAATTTTCCTAAGACATTCTTATGGTCTGATTTAGCAACTTCATGCATGTAAGTAGTTCTCCTGAACAGAGATGTTCTGGACACAAGTTTAACAAACTTTTCTAATTCAGGACCTCAGAATGGGATCGACTGGCTGTTCTGTTCGTATGCTACTCTTTTTTCCCCAAACATGAAGTTGGGCTGAATTTAAGCAAACAAATCTTTTATACTGCCATTTATAATGGAGAAATTCCATCAGCAGAAAATACTAATAAATATTAATGATTTAATTAATTAATTGTTTATAGTAATAAAATAATCCACAATACATTTAATGTATACATATTGGAAAATATTAATAATTCCAAGGGTTAAGCAAAACAAGATATCAACACCAAATCTTACATAGAGTCCAATTTTCATGTAGATTGAACTATTAAGTAATTACAGTAATGAGATGTATTTACTGAATACTAATATTGTATAAGTAATTTTTTAAAATGCAACACAGAAATCTGAAATATAGATAGATAGATAGATATCTATATATCTGTCTGTATATCAACATGAGCTACATACATACCTGTCACAAGCAATATGCAGTAAAGGGAGGGAGAAGGAGAAGGGAAGAGGAGGAGGAGGGATAGAAGAAGAAAGAAAGAAGTGTGCAAGGACTAATAATTTAATTACCAATATATTCTAAGAAATCTCTCTAAATTGTGCCAAACTTGTTGAAGCCGTTAAACATGCAAAACGTCTCTCTGGATAGGTGCCAGTTATGCCATCTCACTAAAGCAGATTTCAACCATTGGAGATGTCCTAATTGTCCAATGGAGTAATATAATCCTGAGAGTCATTAGTAAAGGACTGTTATAGAAGTGCAATCCAGCATGTTTCTATTTGACCTCCTTGGGTATAGACCCAAGAATACACATACTTGCCAAAGGTATTGGAGCTGTGTTTGAAACCATATTAACTCAGGTTATAATGTCTTTCTGAAAATAATTGAGAATAGGGCGTGACAAAAACATATGATTGAGTGTTGCCTATGATGCAGTGCGTCTCCAACACATATCTTTTGGCAGTATATTTATTTTTTTAAGTTTAGAGGGAGCCCAGTGAAGATCAAAAATGATCTTTTGTTATATCAATGCAGTCTGAAAACAACTGTAGATGGTAAAATATTCTAAATTGCTGATTTCTACTAGGATTCTGTCATCTGAATACCTAGGTCTTCATTCCACTAAAGTCTTAAATAGTCCATACCAAGTCTGTTATGTGACATTATATATTCATAAAGTCATGGCACAGAATGGGGAAGAAAATCAAATTTCAAAGCAAAATTATGTGTATCCAGTGCATTTGCTACACCTAAAGCTTCAGGTCCACACTGATTTTTTCAGTACTTGATACATCCACACATATTGCCATTCAGCTCTTTTTTGGAAGGTTAAAGTCATCACATATCTCAGAGAAGGATTTAAAATGATTTCCCACTAGAAGCTGTTCTACATGTATAATACCCTTAAACGTCCAATTTCTCCATTTCAGTTTGTGGGAACCATGTTTCAAAAAGGGATTGTACCAAATAGGAGGCCTTAACTGAAGTCTTACGCCTAATTACACTATAAATTCGTTCATTTTTTCGAAACTTGTCAGGCTGCAAAAATTGTAAAGGTTAGAGAGTTAAGAAGGCAAGTGGGCGTGTCTACATATGCATTTACTCCAGCCCAGATTTACTGTCCAATAAGCTACTGTATAGTAAGGGTTTTTGGGTAGGTGTCTACACATGTGAGGATTAGGGAGCCAATTTGCTGTTGGGTCCCTGCAACCCTGCAATGTGCCCCTGTGGCCACTGGGGAGAGCTCCAGGCTCTGGTTACAGATGCCAGCTTTTGGCAGCCCTCTTTAAAAGC
Source organism: Crocodylus porosus (assembly GCF_001723895.1). Lineage (NCBI taxonomy): Eukaryota > Metazoa > Chordata > Crocodylia > Crocodylidae > Crocodylus > Crocodylus porosus. Next base: position 1,899,866 of record NW_017728909.1, on the reverse strand, counting down.
CAGTCCCATGCTCTGGGCAGCCTTTGGTCAGAAGCAGCATGGCAAACACAGAGGCAGCACACGGTAGCTTTGTCCATGCCCATTCTGCCCCGCCATGCTATGGCTACCTTGGCCCATGGCCGTTTCACCCTGACCAGGTGCGACTAGCATCCTGGGATCCTTCTGGTCACCATGACTGCCCTGCTGACCATCACCCTGCCCAGCTCCCCCACAACCAGCGACCACCTATCCGCCCACAGCTCACCATTCCATGGCTGCCACCTCTGTGCAGCTGCCACTGCTGGGGCTGCTACCACGAGGGCTGCCATCACCTTCCGGGCCTCCAGCCCCACCACTACTGGGCCTGCTGTGCCAGCCAGCACTGACGGCAACAACCTCATCCGGCAGACCTGGGATGATAAGCAGTGACTGGACACCTTGCAGCTGAGCCAGGATACCTTCTGGGATCTGCTCTAGCAGCTCTGGATCCACCTGGAGCAGCAGGGCACTGGCATGAGCCCAACCCTCCCCACCAACACCACGGCCCTCATGCTGCTGAAGCTGTCCACACTCACCAGCCTCCGGTATGTGGGACAGATGGTTTGGTGTGGGCAAGGCTCTTGCTGTGAAGGCTGTTCTGGTGGTGTGTGGGGCCTCCAGAACATGCTGGGGCACACCATGTTTCATTGCCATGACCCCCTGGCAGTGCTGACAGGGTTCCATGCACTTGGGTTTTCCCAGTGCACTGGGGCCCTGGATAGAACCCACATCCTGGTCACCTGCCTGGCCCATGGCACCTGCATGCCCCTATTACAGCTTCAGGAGATTTCAGTCCATGGTCAGGCAAGCTGTTGTGGACCACCAGGGCATGTTCACCCATGTGAATATCAGCTAGGCAGACAATGCACACAATACCCACTTCTTTCAATACTCTGGCCTGGTGGGACTGGTGGAAAGTGGCTGGGTCGCTTTGCACTGGGGGTGCCAGACCTGCAACTGGGCATCATAGTTGTGCCCCTGCTCATCGGGGACCCTACTTATCGGCTCCTGCCCTAGCTCATGTGGTCCCATGACTTATCAAAAGCCCCCATGACTTACCAAAAGCATCCAGGAGCATGTCAAAGCTAAGAAGGAGGTGTACACCCAATGGAAGGAAGGAGCCATCACCAGGGTGGACTATACCTCCATTGCTCAGGATTGTAGAGAGCCCGTTAGGAAGGCCAAGGCAGAGATGGAACTGGTACTAGCAACCCAGATCAAGGATAACAAGTAATCCTTTTTTAAATACATAGGGGCTAAAAAGAAGGTTCTGGGTAACGTGGGGCCTCTTCAAGACATGCTTGGAAATCTGGTAGTCTCGCCAGATGACATAGCTAACCTATTTAACAATTTCTTTTCCTTCACTTTTCTGAGCAGGGACCAGGTCACCCTCCCCCTCCCCCCACTGGGATCCCTGATGGTCCCAGGGGAGGTGCAGCCAGGCCCAGGGTCAGTGAGGACCTATTCAGGGATCTTCTGGTGGGACTGGACATGTTCAAATCAGCAGGTCCTGATGATCTCCACCCCAGAGCGCTGAGGGAATTAGCAGAGGTCATTGCAGGACCCCTGGCACATCTTTACGAGCACTCATGGTGCTCTGGCGAGGTGCTAGAGGGCTGGAAAAGGGCCAATGTGGTCCCCATTTTCAAAAAAGGGAGGAAGGAGGATCCAGGAAATTATAAGCCTGTTAGACTCTACCTCGGTCCTGGGGAAGTGCCTATTGCTAATATGTTTAATTAGTTTATATAAATTCTCTTAAGTGCTAGACGATCAAGTTGCATGCATAACTACCCTGTGTAGATTCATTCACCATATTTCATTGCATACAACGTGCCTGGAATATAATACCTTGTTTTTGAAAAGCAGAATAAAGAAAAAAGATTTTTCCAGAGTTATGGCCACATACAGCAGGGACAGAGATTAATATTCAGCTGACTCACTCTCCCTTTCCTGCTTAACTAAAGCTGAAATCCTAGTTTCTGCTGAAGATTCCTCTCCATAGCTGGATCTTTGCCTTTGAAAAGAGCTAAAGAATCTCCAGGGCTTTGATATATGAGGAGAGAGTCCAGGAGCAGCTGGCAGACAGCAGCATTATCCTAAGAAATGTTAGCTTGATTAGTGGAACATCAGGACCATTAAAAAGGAAAGATGATAAATACTTGTGGAGTGAAGAACAATGAACCATTAAGTCAACTGACTCCCTCAGCTGCCTGGATTAGTAATTCCACAGCTGCTGCACTGTAGGGCAGAAATCAAAGAGGAGTGTTTCTGTCCTGAGCAGATAATCAGCTTCCCCACTTAATACACACACTGATTGAAGAGCTGATTTTTTGGGGAAAAGTTCATGTTGTGTATAAGAAAATACAGTCCCTATTTCTCTTGCCTTTTTCCTCCTGATTTTTGTCATCCACTTGTTACACCTTGTCTTAAAATAACTTGTCTGATGGTGTAAAGTGCCTAGTACAGTGAGTTCCTGATTCCAAATGGGTAATAGAGCCTTTCAACTTGATTACAGTACAGATGATAAATAATGACTGCTATAGGGGTGTGTGAGATTTAATGACAATACACAATGGTAGGACCATGATCTCTGGGATGTGTGACTTGTTGGAATCTAAGAAACTTATATTGTGGTTATAATCATCTTCAGCTTGTACAAAATAGTTCAGTGTTTAGTAAATAACATGCCTGTAACACTATTTGGATGTGAATTACAGCAATGTACATTTTCACTGCTATTGCCAGCAGCTGTCAGTAAGTTCATGTATGTGAAACATTTTCTGAGAAATAGCGCATTTAATTTGTTTGTACATAATTTTGAGTAGAAAAAATGAGAGTGCCTTTTATTCCATAATACTATGGATATAAATGGAAGCAGTGCCACCAAATCTGCTTTTGCTGTGGCTTAATATAACTCCTGCCAAGAACACAGTAAAGTTACTGCACATCACAAGAAATGTATACTGTCCTTTTCCACTCTGCGAGGTAGCTGGTTATAAAGGCCCACATCAGCTATTCTCCTATATACCCTGCAGCCTATAGACTCCTGGTTTTGTGGGAAGGTGTTATAAACAGGGACTACAAGCACTTATTCCAGCAGAGACAGACTAAAGTTACATAATGAATCCCAAATTCACCATATTTACCTGAATCCAAGATGACTTTTATTAGGTACATGGATAATTATAACAAAATTATACATTTTCCATATATAGAATCTTATTTTGGGGTGCTTGTCTTTAATGCTTCCCCCCACAGCTACAGTGAGAAAGCAGTGGCAAAGAGCAAGCAGCGGGGAGAGGCAAGAGGCCTACTCCCCATCTCTTGACCCTGTCCCTCAACCACGTGTCATTTCTGCTCCCCCGCACCTGCCCCATTACCCCCGGTGCTTGCACATCCTGGTCCCAGGGGATTGTACCTGTACCAGCCCTGCACCATCAGCCACCTCTCCTGGTGCCTGTCCCCATGCCTATGCTACACTTCACCCCCTGGCACTTGCACTCCATGCCTGCCCATCTTCTCTGCCTGCCCCCTCTGCAAGTCTCAACCTGGCCCTGGCCCAGCCATGCAGCAGCATTGGCAGCACTAGCAGCTCCAGCCTGGGGACACCAGAAGTATAGAAAAACATACAGGAACTGTTTTAAGTGTGTATATTTTTAAGAAATTAATATGTATAACTTACATCCCTCTCTCAGAATGGTCAGAGGCTTGTTCAATAAGTATCGGAGTAACAGAGATGCATGTTGGTTTTCAGAAGAAAATCTGAGAAGAATAGATATTTGTGAAAGAAACTAAATGTGCAGAGGAAGGCCATAATAGTCAAGAACCTGAATAGAAACTGATTATATTTTTATTTAAAAAAACACTTACAAAGTTGAAAATGAAATATCTCTTCTCCACAGAGGATTTTTAAAAGTAAGCTGCTGTTCTATAGAGTGATTGATTCTTCTTTTCAAGTAAAAGGGCTGACTCAGCTGTCTTTATCTAAACATGCACGTAAAATCCAGTAGAATGCTGTATGCTTTGGTACGGTATTGTACATTGTTCTCGTCTTTAAAAAATCTTCTCACCAAAATGTGGATTGTGGATTGCAAAGTTGTACATTACACCCATGTGGCAGTGCAGTAGGAATTAAAAGGCATAAAAAGTTCATATTTCTCAGATTTTTTTTTAATCATCAGATGCCACTTGTTTATCTCCATGTATATTTTTTCTGCAAGAATAAATATAAATCTCAAGTTTATTGATTGTGTAGAGCAGCCTTACAGAACTCCACTTAATGTTCACCTGGAACAAATAGTGTTTTAAACACAGGTGATCAAACTTTGACATGGCTAATATAAAATGCTTTAAGTTCTCCCTTACCTTATTCACATCATCCAGCCTTCGTACCTTATTTCATATTTATGTCTTGTAGACATTTAGAACATCACTGCCCATTACGTTATTAGTGACCGTGCCCAAAATATGGGTCCTTGCCTCTGTGAGGTTCTTGCTTCCTACTCTTTACAAATTGCCGTGTCAGTGTTTCCAAATATCCTTTTTTTCCCATTGATAAGGAGTCAGAATTGCCTTAGTGCCAGCTCAGACTGATGGGTCTGAAAACCCCAAAGTTAAACTTATTGACAGAGCTAGTGTTAGGGAAAGGGAGTAAGAGGCTTTTGGTACCCAGACTGGAAATGTTCCCAGCCAGTGAAATATTTTCCTACTCTTCTTTCCCTCTCCTCCCCACATACCTCATGGAGTGTACCATTCTATATTGACAAGACAAAGGTAAAAGTTAAGGTATGGAATAACAAATGTAACAGCTCATTATGTTCTTGTGTTATGTTGTTGGCAGTGCATGTCGTGTTTGGAGTAGGAAAATAATTTCCCTTCCTTGACTAATCTTGATTTTTTTTTCTCTATTTCAGCTGTACAGTGGACTTAAGCAGGGGTATTAATATTGTGCAATGGGAAGCAACAGTATTGTAGTAGTGTTGTAGTGATGTTGTAGCCTTGATGGTCCAGAAAATATGTGAGAAGCTTCCGAATACACAGCACACTTTGAGTATTTGCCCCAGTGTGAACAAGAAGCGTGCCTTGTACCCAAAACCATGTGTAAATCTCTCCCAAACATGTGACTGGTACGATAAAAGATATTACCCACAAAAATCTTTATCTCTTGCATATCACTGTATTGGCCCAAATCTAAGACAACCCTGAATTTAATATGACCCCCCAATAAATAAAGTTGACAGCGGGGGGAAGCAGTTTGACTCTGCAGAATGATCCCCCCCCACTTTCTTCCCTCTGTGTCTGCCCTCCTGCCGCCTCAAGTCCCTGCCCCCTTCCCGTCTTCTTCCTGTGCCACTTCTTCCCTGTCCCCCCGTTCTTGCCTGCTACCCTACACCCTAGAGCCTCTACCCCTACCTCCCCTCCCCCTGCATCTCCACATCCCTTCCTTACCCTTGCTGTGCTCTAGAAAACTTCATCCCTTCTATAGCCAGGGGCATGGAGCATGGGCACAGTTATTTCAGGGCTGGGCTGGAGCCATGCTCCATGTCCCAGGCTGCAGCAAGGATGGAGCCTGCCAGCACAGAGCAAGGGGAAGGGGAAGAGATGGGTTGGGGGGTGAAGGTTCAGGGAGTGAGGCAGGGTGTGTAGACATGGCAAGGGACAGGCAGCAGCTATAGCTTCAGCCCCTACCCAGGGTTGGAGCCAGAGCCTGAGCTGGAGCCACAGCAGCTGCCTGCCAGGCAAGAGGCTCTTTTTACCTGTGTTCAATGGGGGGTGGGGGGAACTCATCTTGTAAATGAGTAAATACAATATTATTGGTGTTGTTGGTCTCAGTCTAGTGACCCAAAGTGCATAATGGTAGAGGACTGTGACTGATGTCATTAATATATGCTTTTCTGTGGATACAGCTCCTCACTTAGGGAAAGACATGATGAGAGATGCTTGCTTTTGGACCGCCAGATACCTGGAAAATTTCAATGATGGCTGTTGCTGCATATAGATATTCATTCAGTTGAAAGAAAAACATTCCTCTAGCCCCATGGCAGGGGAGCTTTGCAGATGGGCTCCCTGTCAGAGGGTGCTCTTGGGCTGCTTCTTGGGCCACCCCCACCCTTTAAGGGAGGCCGTTGACAGCCGGCCTTCTCCCCTGCCTAGAAAATGGAAGTTGGCAGCTGCTAAAAAAACAATTTGACCCTTGTTTTTGCTAGGTTATTTTTCTCCCAGAGCAGCTATTTTTGCTATGGGAGAAAGAGCCTGAACACCTGTACACTTTTGGTTTCTATTGGTAAAAACTGAACATCTGTACTTGGCCCAGGTTTGTAGACAGTTAGAGCCTTGTGTGACACGTATTCAGGGCTCCTAGGACTTTGGATGCCAGGAAATGTTTTATTTTTCAAATAAACTAATTAATAGGAATGCAGCCATGTGCATTTATATTTATAGTGGCTTTATGTTTAGCTTTCTTGCAGCTGACACAAAACAATGGGTAATTGTGCAGATGGTGAATGGCAAGTAAGGTTCAGGTTTATCTTCTCTGTCCTGGATTAAACTGTGCAATGGGGTTAGCCCTGAAGATCTGGCTCTAAGTTTATTTCCTTACCCTTTCTAACCCAAATACACAACTGTACTCCAGACTCTCCATTCCCATTATCCCATTGTCCTTCATCAAACCTAGCAATTTCCTTTTTGTTTTTCAGCATATTTTTTGCTGTTTTTCTCTCAGACTGCCATCTAGCCCCACTGAAATGAGTGCATGATTCTTGTATTTGTCCAGCTTGTATAGCACTCAGAGATCCTTTAAGAAGAAAGGTGATGTATCAATATAAAATGCTGCTGGTGTTGTTTAACCCATAAGTATGGTCAACACCATATTTTTACAAAATGATTTTAGTAGTTTCCTATAGAATTTGCTAGAGTGTGATTTAACTATTGGGAATGTAATAGTGGACACTTTTACTTTTCAGAGATTTGACCTGTGTTTTATCAGAAAGGTCTGACTGTCCAAAGGAATTGTATTTGGAATAAGAATCTGACATTGTATTTCATGTTAAAGGAGTAATAATTTTTTCAGCTTTGAAAGCGACTCTGTTTTAAATTATGTAGTGCATGAACATCAGATCAAAGTATCATCATGTGATATTAAGTAGTATCACATACTTCTCACTTCCTCCTTGGCGGGAGGAATGTTATTGCCCTTAATACCATTTGTAATTCATTGTCTCTAATGTGAGGAAGCTGTCATTAGGTGGCAGATATTTTTCCTTCACATTTTATCATCCTTTCTTTCCATTTTGCAGTTAAAAAGACAAAATTTGAAATTGTTCAGTGCATGCAGACATGCTCCTACTTAACCATTCTATGTTCTGAAGTTGTCAATCTTCATTATTTATTGTAACAAAATCACTAAATATATTCAAATATTTTGAAATGATAGAGCAGGCTAACACCTTGACACAAATCTCTCACGTTCTGAGACAAGATCTGAACTAGACATTTGCTACGTTGATGTATTTATTCAGAGTCTGGTTGTTCTTACTTAGGAAATGCAGTGTATGCTGGAGCCTAGGAATGAATGATTTCTTAAATTAATCTGTATACAAGCACTAATATTAATTACCAAAATGTATGGTAAATTAATTTTAGCAAGCAGGTCAGATCTCACCTGTTACTTATTGCAATGTTCCATTCAGGTTCTACATGGTCAGCTATTATGAGCGCAGTCACAGAATAGCAGTGGGAGCTCGCCATGGTTCAGTAGCCCTCTACGACATCCGGACTGGAAAATGTCAGGTAAATAAATCATTGTGACTTCCTCCCCATAAAATGTGGAAGTTATTGAAAGGAAAGAGAGACTAGCACAGCACCAGTTGACACACTGAGCTGCTGGAACATTATGGATAATGCTAAGGGGATCAATAGTTTAATGAAGGACTCAAAGTATATAGAGCCCTACTGTCTTCATTCACTGGAACTGAATTGCTGCCATAGATGGGTTAATAACAGAAACTCAAAGTTTTGTGCTACTTCTCACAGAACAGTTGTCAAAGAAATCTCTTGTTTAATCCTGATTTTTATGTTTTTCTACTTACCAGCATAATGTATGGGTTATTTTTCTACAGTGTCCCTCCGTAAAACCGTACTATGCCTATGTTTCAGGTATATTACATTTTCTAATATTAAATACAACGTGACATTAATCCACAATAATATTAAGTAGTCAAGCAGGTTTTCTGATATGGGAAGATATTTATATTTCCATGTCTTCTTTTTAATTTCAGCCACATTCAAAATCTGTGTCAATATAGTTTATATTTTGATATATTTTTCAGAAAAATGCAATGGCTAATATTCAGTCTTATTTGTAATATAAAAGTCCCAGTAGAATTCCAAAACTTTAAGCTTAACTATAAATGGAGAACTATATACTGTATATATTACATCTGTTTTGTGGTTATTTGCTTTCTCTAATTTTTGCATGAATGTAATGATGCTTATGATCGCCTGGCTTTTATGGCCTCTATTTATTCCTAGAACAGGTACAGCAATACCTGTGATATTTTACATTTACAGTGGTACTTTACATTTCCCCAAGCTAGCTCAGGAGCATCTCTGACCTGAAGGAACAGTCCCTTCTCTCTTCTCAGCTTTGGCTTTTCCAGCTGATATTGCTCTTGTGGTTTTCAGCTGTGGTAGTTTTATAAGATGTTTAGAGATCACCAAATTTCTTTTACAAATAGCCACGTGGTGCAGGGAGGGATCTAACTTAGGGTGTACCTCTGCAAGCTGGGGAAGCCCACGCAGGCAGTTCCAGGGCTTTAGGAGCCCCATCCTGCATGCCTGGGCTATGAGAGTGCCTGGGGCATTCAGGACCATGCCCCTGGGTGATGAGCATGGGCAGCTCCAGGCTACCTGCACTCTCCCTTCTTAAAGGAAATGGACATCTGCCAGAAAATAGCAGAACAAATCCATACCGCCCATGTTGTATCCACAAACATGGGCCATTTATGGTGTGACAAAGGACGTGGATGTTTTTTCACTTGGTCTTTTGTGCCACCATAAAAATATTTGTGGCAGTACAAAGGTGACATCTGTTTACATCCTTCTTGACCTTTTTTGCCAAAGTTCTGTGTATGTTGGTATCCCTTTCCTTCCAGCCATTCAGCCACCAGGGTCACTGTACACCTGTGTATTGAGAATCATTCTCTGTGTCCATTCAGAAACACTACTGTGACACCTTTGCTGTGTGCTTAATCTCAACAAATGAGTGTACAAATACTAGATAGCCCCCAAACCTTGGAATCTCATTCCTGTGACTAGTCTTTATGTGTTTTGTGCCTTTTACACTTCACTATATCTGTATGTTCTTATGGAATAAGGAGAATGACAATTCAACCTCTTCTTTCATGTAGCCGCTAGACTTTGAATTCTTACGTTTTTAATTTTAAATTTATTTCCTAAAATGTCTCCTGGGTAAACGCACACATTGTCAGGACCTAGCGCTTTCATTCCAGGCAGTATATCTGAACAGTAAGTTCCAAAATGTGTCGTATAACATTTTATACAGTCTGCCAGTTCTAAATGGTTAAAGGCCAGAGGTGCTGATAGACAGGATGGCTAAGTGCTTACAGCTACATGTATGTGTGGTTGAATCTGCAATGAAAATCTTCCCTCTGGCTTGGTTTGCCCTTGGTTTAGCAGACATGCTAAATAATCTTATCTTGCTGCTTTTTTCACCTAGTCCTTTTAAAATGCATTCTGAATAATAACCACTGGCTATATTGAAAGAGATTGTCTCTGGCTAATGTTTGCAAGTCATTTATCCATAAATGCCCTCTTGTTATTGCTAGTTGACATTTTATTATATTAAATTACTGGAACTAAATCCAAATTTGTTTCAATGACTTGTTTGAATAATGGTATAGGTTAATTTAATCCTCTATTGGAATGTTTAGGGCACTGTTTTCTTTACTGTCCTTAAGACTGTAGACAATCATGTGAAGTGGCAGATAAATTCCAGTTGTCTGAGAGAGACCTCCAAAGTGATTAAGGTTATATACCATTTTAAAATCATTTTGATAATACTATAAGAGAATTTCATGAATCACAAATATAATCTTGATGGGGAGACAGAGAATAGCCATCTGTCAGTTCCAGACTTCTTATTTAGATTCTGATCCTTCTGAATTACTTCTCACCCACATTTGCTGCTAGAAAGCTGCTCAATAATTATAGAAACCAAACTAGTGCTAGCTGGAAAACAAGAATTTAGTTGGATGAAAAAGTTTTTGAGGTTTTGATTTTTCTTTGAATCTTCACTGGAACAAAACCTTTTGAAACATGTCTCAAACAGGACAGACAGACAGATGGTTAGACATCTTTCTACCTACAAGAATCCTACCAGGACATCCAATTTGTTACATAAGGCTGCTTTGATTTAATTTTTTCTTCCTCCCTGCTCTTGCTAGAAAGTCCATCCTGGATATAAGAAGTCTTTCTCATGAAGGTCTTTTTTGAAACAGATCAATTTCTCTAGAATGTTTTGGCTTTGTTAAATCTGCCTTTTTCAACTGGAAAAAATGTTAAAAATGAATTGCCAAAAAATTTCTTGATCAATTCTAATCCAGTCTGTTAATTTCCTACTAGTGTTAATGTTACTACAAATAACCTAAGAGCCTAGCTTACGGGGTAGATAAAGGGGGAAAAGTGGTTGCGGGACAACAGTTGGAGAAAGGCAGCCTCTAAGAAATGCAGGAGATTAGATGTATAGACGTGTGTGGACATTTGGTCCCCCAGGGACAAGTAGCAGTGGTACACCGATGCCACATGCGCTTTGGCGCGTGGCAAGTTGCCCCAGGTGGGGTAGAGGAGGCTGGGGCCAGCACTGGGCTGGCCGCAGCAGCCTTACCAGAGATCCTGGGGACCTCCTGGGGCTGCAGCCATGGCAATTCTGCCACGCAGAGCCTGTCTGGCAGCAGAGCATGGCTCCCGGCAGCCCGGCTCAGCTTTCCAGCAGCACATGCTGGCCAAGTGTGCGTTGCTCCGGGTTTTTTTCTGTTTGTTTTGGTTTTTGTTGTGGTTTTTTGGACCCCTGGATATCCAGGGGTTCAAAAAACCTAGGGCAGCACACCCTTACAGCGCAGAGAACACTGGACTATATGGTATGTAGTGCTACAAACTTGTATGCAACACCACATACCACGCTCATCTAGATGCGCCCTTAGAGGTTATCCACGCTGTGGTGGCGGTGTCAGCGAATATGGGTCAAGGACTCCCCATCCACCCTTCTTAGCAGGCATGCTCCAAACCCAGATGTTTCCTGGTGAGGACACTGCAGATAGTAAATCAGGGACAAAGGAGATTATTTTATAAATAAACCTTCCAAGTTTCTCTTTGATTTTACTAATTTAACATATTTTAGTAATGTACAAGGTATTTTGGTTCTGAAATAAGTTGTTCTGAAATATACCCATATTCAGAACCTATGATGCCAGATTCAGAAAATGAGGACAGACAGAAAAGTCTTCCTAGAAAGGCAAATAGAAGAGCTGCCTTATAATAAATTTATATTATTCTAGATTAAGGGGTCTGTTAGTTACATACTGACAAAAAAGGCTCTTGTTGCTTTCTTTTTTATTGAATTAGGAAGTATAGATAAGTCTTTGACCAATACTGAATACTTAGGCAAGGAACAGGCTTTAAATTTACAACGTCTCCTATCATAAGAGAGCGGACAGCTGTTTAGAGGGATTCTTGCAGAAGAGAACGGGCTCTTCCACAAGAAATTTGGATCAGTTCCTATGAGCAAGATCTCCCTCCTCCCCATCTAATTAAAATGGTTCCCAGCCCCTCAGGCTTTTAAATGCTACACTTACTTACTACCAAGCTGGAGGTACGAGTTCATAGCACATGCAGTGATTTAAAAGCCAGGGAGCTGGAAATCAGAGTCAGGGAAGTTCTCCCCAGCTCTGCTTCTCCACATCTCTGACTTTAAATCACCCCACGTGCAGCCCAAATAGCTGAGATTTAAAAGCCGGGGGGGTGGTTATTGACAGGGTACGCTGTCCCAGGCAGGGGAGGGGACAGGCTGTCAATTAATGGAGTTCTGTAGGGCAGAGGTGGCCCAAGGCTGAAGGGCTTGCCTGTGTAGCTGTCCAGCCAGGAAGCTGGAACACATATATACTCTAGCTCCTGGGCTATTTTTCTAGCAGTAAGAATTTCAGCAGTAATTTCTCTGAAATTCTTACCAGTAGAAATAAACACTTATCCTTGACCCTAATTGAGAGATACTCAGACTTCAAGAATTAAACTCACAGAAAAGTTTTTGAAGTTTGAGAAGCAATTTTAACAGCAGAAGGCCAAAGGTACATCTGAGTTCTGACAACTTATCTGGGAATTGTAATGGTAGTGGCAACATTTGACTATTTTGTCAGATACTTCTCAGTACTCTATAAAGTGCTAGGCCTTAATGCAGATGCCATTTGCCATTCCTTGAACAATCACTACTAATATGGTATCAAAAATTATTTGGTTGGGAAGATGGCCAGGGATAAATTTCTTCCATGGAAAGGTAAAAAGCTGCTTTGTGCCATTTTCACTAAAGCCAGAGCCTGCACTGCATTTGCAGTTGCTGCTTGTTTTGACATCATTGAAAGTATCGGTTTTCTCTGCACAGAAAAGTTGTGCCAGTTTATACCAATATAATTCCCAGTGGGGCCTTTATTGTTAAAGAAAAAATGGGGAGGTGTTTCATTGTTTTTTGCAAGCTTTTGGGATTATTTTACACCCATCGCTAAGATTGGACAGATTGGAAAGAGTCTAGTGGAAAATGACAAAAATGATTAGAAGCCTAAGAAATGTGACTTTCAGTCTAGGAAAAGGCCGAAAGAACTAGGGTTATTTAGCCTGGAGAAGAGAAAGCCGGAGGGGGTAGGGGTAGCATTGAGTAAAGTCTATAGAGAGGATGGAAGTAGGCCTTTTTCTTTGACTGTAAGGAGCAGGACTAGAAGCAGTGACCCAAAGGTACATCAGAGGAAATTTAGGGTGAAGTTTAGAAGGAAATTTTTTACTATAAGGGTGGTCAAGCATTAGAAGAAGCTACGTAGAGAAGTTGTGGAATCCCCATCCCTGGCCTCTTACAAGAGTAGGTTAAACAAAAACTTGGTTTAGTCAGGGATGATCCTGCCTTGAGCAGGGGATTGGGCTGGATGACCTCATGAGGTCCCCTCCAGCCCTACTCTCCTATGATCATTAATGCATGCATTAATCATGCAAAAAAAAGACATGCTTTTATGCTATGTTGCAAGTGTGTCTATATAAAGGTATACTGATAGGAACATAGGAGCCTCCTGGCTCATCATATCCAGTCCCTTGCTGTTGCAGGCAACACACCATATAATCTTTTCCATGAATTGACCATGCTCCATCTAAAAACTACTTAGGATTTTTTCCCCCTCTCCTCCTGCTGGAAGATTGTTCCAGAATTTCACTGCCCTGATTGTTAGAAACCAGCTTCTAATATTTATAATAATGTTTTTCTTATACAACCATAGTCCCGGGAAGTATGTGCCTTCCCAGGTATTTACCCTCTGAGGTATTTACAGTCATCAGTGAGATCCCTTCTCTGCCTTCATTTTTACAAAGTTGAATAAACTGAACTGTTTTACTCTCCTTACCCAAGATGGGCTCGCCATTTCCCTGATACACCTAGTAGCCATTTTCTTCCCCTGTTCTAGTTTGAATTTTTCTTTCTTGAACATGGGTGACCAGAATTGCAGATGAGATCTTACAAGGTCTGCCTTGTACAATGGCATCAGCATACATTTTAAAAATGCCTTGATACATGGCTGTGCGACCCCAGTAGATGCCAAGGAGGGTGTGGCAGAGGATGGATTAGACTGGACCTGCCTGTGTAGTCTATAGACAGATACTCTTCCCTCTAAAGCAGTTAGAGCCAATGCTCACTTCTGTCACTACTAGTATGCCACAAATTAGCCCCATACCCTTCCTGAGTACCATTCCAATCTCCTTCTCCTGCCTGATAGGCATTCTGCTCTCCAATTCCTGCCTGATTTGGTACTCTGCTTTCTGCTTCTTGCCCTATGCTCCCTGCCTGATCTCCTGTACTTTTAACTGCCCTATCTGCCACTGTGATGCCTGTTTCCTCTCCAGCATGCCACATGCCTCATACAGGGGCATGTGTGCCACAGGCTGGCCATCACTGCCCTAAAGCTCCTGCCGCAGTCAGAGATAGGGTGCTAGATGGACCATTGGTCTGACCCAGTTATGGTGCTTCTATTCTTATGGTGGTTCATAGGCATCTTGTGATTAGCTAATACATTCAGTTCTTTTTCCTCCTTAGCTGTTTCCAAATGATGAGCCCCCAACTTGTAGCAAATATTCTTCATGACTATGTACTTGTACTTTGTACAGCTGAATTAAATCACATTTCTGTTACTACTCTTCAAGGTCATTCAGTTCTTCCCATAAGAGATCCTGATCTTCCCCTTCCTCTGAACTGATAACACCTCCTATTTTGTGACATGAGCTTTCTTCTCATAAGTTTTATTAGCACGCTTCTATTTTTTTTCTAAAGCCACTAATGGAAATCGTAAACAAAATCGGCCCCAAGGCTGACTGTTGAGGCGTTCCACCAATAACCTCCCTCGAGCTTTACTGTTCAGCCACGTTAAAGACACACGGGTAAAATCCTGGCCGTATTGAAATTAGTGGGTGTTTTGCTATCCCCTCCAATGCCATCAGCATTTCACCCAGAAGAATTGCACAGCTGTGTCTGATCTCTTCGTAGATTAATAGGTGGAAGAAAGGCATCTATCTTTCCATCATAGTTGCAATTCAGATCCATTGCAGTCAGTGCAAGTCCATTTATTGACCATAATTAGCTTCAGAAGAGTCCCATACAGAGCAGCTGTGATGTTCTAAGCCAAATATAACAATGACCGTACTTGTGAAAGTTATAAAGCAACAATGTGAAGTTCAGTGCAGGAGCTTGTGACATCAGGGTAGATTTACTATCTTTAAAGAGACATTGCTTTAAGCTTCACAAAGACCTGACGTTGGAACTAATGGTAACATCTGAGTAGACCATGACTCTTCTTTTTCTATCTAAAGGTAAAGATTTTTCAGAATTGGAGGCTTAAAATCGGGCACTCAACTGAACACATCTAAGTAGGTGGCATGATTCTCTCGTTAAATTAAATTTAGTAGGAGGTCCGCATGCTCAGCACTTCTGTAAATTAGGCCATTTAACTTTAGGCAGTCGATTAATGTTATCTTTCTGTAACAACTGTTTTGATTACCTCCTGAAAGGAATGTAAGTTCTTGCCTGCACATGTCAGTACATTTGATTACATGCATACTAAATAGGCAGCTCCTTTTTGTAACTAATTACAAGGAAGAGTTCTAGATTGTACAATTTAACAAACAAATAACATTGTCATGGTGGTATTATTTCTGTCTTACTTCCTTAAAAATCTCTGCAAGGTTTTGAATATGATAAATCGGGGGGGGGGGGCAGAGGGGATGTAACCTGTGGCATAAGTGCCACAAGTGGTACAGGCCCCTGTTGTGTGGCACACAGCAAGTCAGGGAGGAGACAGGTAGGGCAAAAAGCCAAAAGCAGAGCATGAGATTAAGCAGGGAGCACAGGGCAGGAAACAGAAAACAGGAGGAGACTGGTCAGTGAACACAGAGTAAATGCAGAAACCAGATCAGCAGGTTGGGCAGAAGAAGACTATCAGAGTGGCATTCAGAAAGGAAGCAGGGCTAATTTGTGGTACACCTGCTCCCTCTGCTATAGCTTGTAGAAAGAATCATAGAAAAGTAAGGCCAGAAAGGAATTAAGCCATCTAGTCTACCCCCCTGCTTAAGGCAGAATCATCCCTGTCCTAACCATCCTAGACATGTTTGTCTAATCTGTTCTTAAAAACTTCTGAGGGTGGAGACTACCTAACCTCTCTAGATAGCCTGTTCCTTGAAGGGACAAACTCAGGGAGCACATCCAGACAAGTGTGGTATGTGGTACCACAAACACATCTGCAGTGCCATATGCTGCACAGTCAGGCCTTCTCCACGCTGCAAGGACACGCTGCCTGTGCATGAGCTGCTTCTGTTTGTTTTTTTCCTGTGGGCTTTTCTGACACCTGGCTATCCCCACAAGAAAAAAACCAGAGCATCACATGCTCAGGGAGCATGTGCGGCTGAAAAGTGGAGTCAGGCTGCCCAGAGCCATGCTGCAGCTAGCAACCAGGCTCTGCCTGGCAGGATTGCCATGACTGCAGCCCTAGGAAGGCCCCAGAACCCCAGGTAAGGCTGCTGGGGCCAGCCCAGTGCTGGCTCCAGGCTCTCCTACCACCCCCAGGGTAACTTGCCATAAACCAGTGCCTACATGGCACCAGCATTCCCTGGGAACAAGGAACAGTGGCACAAGATGCACCGCTGCTCCTTGTCCCTGAGGAACCGAGAGCATCCATACTCATTTGGATGCGCCCAAGGCAGTGAATGAGCATTTTTAAGATCAGTAGCTGAGACTAATTCATTTAAGCTATAATCGCTGATGTGCACTGTTTCCAAGACTTCTTTCTTGTGTGTCATACAGATACTAAATGGAAACTACCCCTTTTTGCTTAGACCTCGGCAGAAGTTGATTTTTCTGTGAGGTTCATCAGATGGGGTTGTCCTGAAAACGTTCTCTGTAATGAAAGATTAGGGCCCTATGGAGAGAGTAAAAGGAGAGGTTTCCCAGGAGAGTGAAAAGGTAATCCTTGGTCTCTGAGGCAGCAGACCTCTTGTACGTGTTCCTTCCTGTAGCAATTTGACTGATTCAGCCACTTAGATGGCGTGACTGCTTTCAAGTTGTCCTGTTTGTGGGTGGTGTGAGTGGGATCCTGCATGAGTTGTTTCTTGCTCTGAGATTTTCACAAAGAAATCTGAACAGTGATGCTGCTTCAGAAAGTAACATCTCCAGGTTTAGCCGTCCTGCTGGTGCCTGGGGTTGTGTGAAGGAAAATTCACTGTGGAGTACCAATAGCAGAGTGCCTTCAGGATCCTGAGACCCTGGTGGGGATAATTCTGCAGAGGCCATGCTTCCCTTTCCACGCTCTTGCAGAAAATTTGTAGTAGAGACCAGTCTAAGGTCCACTTCTACTGTGTGATCCCTGGAGACAATTCACTCTGATGTTATCATGCAATATAATTTGCAAGCACAGAAAGCAGCCTTCAGTGATATTAGTGGTGCCTAAGTGTACAGTTCAAAATGTCATATTAGACTGTATCAGAGCTCCAATTACAAGTTTCACCAGTTGATGTATTTACTGTTTGCAAACTGCAGGTAATTAAAAGAATTTACACATTAGCTGTTTCAGTCCCTCTGTCTCTCTTGGCAGCAGCATGCTAGGATACAGTGTGTTAGGGCAGCATTGATTTAGGCAGTGTGGATCTTTGTAAGACTGAAAATACCAGAGACCCTAAAGAATAAGAGCTTTTTACGTTGTGCTTATTTTTTTAATTTTGTGGTGTTTATCACTGACCAAGGCATAAAGAAAAGAGATTGGTGGCGCATTATTCTGCAGCTTAGAATATTTTTCATCTATTAAAATATAACTAAGAATGAATGACATATACAGTCATGCTGTAGCAACAAGCACCCTTAAATCCCAGCTGATAGTAAGACTATTGTGGCTTTTTATTTACTTAAATTACATTTAAGATTTAACAAGAGTGTGTTTGGCTGTTCTTATATGCTTTGTAAATAAACTTGGTCATAGTGGGCAGCAGTAGAATAACCAGCTGTCCTTCATATATATTCTGCTAAATGCAGTTACTGTATTTCCGTACTGTAGGTAAAATAGGGTAGTCAGGATTTTATTGTCTGATTAAAGGAAACACGGAGGGATATTTTCTTTGAATTATCAGAAACAAAATAATTATTTCATATGTACTCAATTTTTCCTTCCAGCATATTTTTATTCATGTTTGAGAAAGATGGTTGTACACAGTAACTCAGAAATTACATCTAATGATTAATACAGTGATGGATGTCAAGGATCACCTTTTCCTCAACAAGTAATAAATCAACATTTATTTGTGATAGTTTCTTACTGAAAAATTTGCAATATCTGTATCATATATTTAACAAGGAGTCAGTTACAAATACTACCTGTAAAATATTGCCTCAAAGCAACAATAATCTGCATTTCATTATTTTCCTCTTATTTTGAATCATTAGTTATTGTATACTGTACATGGATATCTATCGATACAGTTCTTTAAAAACAGTTGGTCATTAAATATTAGACCCATAATTTATAAAATGTTATGCATTTAAGCCATATAGTTCATCAATTACAGTAAAATGTAGATTTTCTTGTTTCAGATTTTTTAAAAACATCTTATTTCTTTTAGGAGGCAAGTTGGATCCTTTTTGTGATTCATCATAAGTATTCCACATACATAACATCTTTCTCTAGTCTTTGTTTATAATGCAATGTATATAGTATCTATTTCATTATGTTTCCCCTTAGCTCAATAGACTTTTAAATGTATAGAGTGGAGATACTCTTTATACATTAAAAGATAATGTTTTTTAAACATTTCTATGTAGTAAATGTTTACTTAACTATTATGTTCACATTGTTAATATTAGATATATACAAAGTTTTAATTAATTTCATTTTTAGGGTGCTTTCCTACAATGGTAATAGTGTACTGTGGGAAATGGAACAGGGCAGTGTCCTTCCCATGGCTGTATTGATTTGCCCTTCAGCTGTTTGCAGTGCATAGAGAACCTAGGGCCTTGTTGTTGATTATCTACACAATGTCTCTGTGAACATTATTGACCCATTGCCGCTTACTGCCTGTGGCTCTTGATTTTTCACACCGTCTCCATGACACTCATAATAAAACATACTATCTTATTGCTACTCAGCTCTGGAAGCCAACTGATCTAGCCTTAGAACAACTGCTACATTTCTGGAGAACATTTATTGTATGTGGGGTAAAGTGTTGTAGCAATTTTAAGATTGTGTCTTGTGCTCTGTTTTAGCAGATCCCTATATACTGAGGTTCAGCACCACCCTATAAAATTTTATTTTGTTAAAAGAAAGAGGACTTACAACTTTTACATTGTATTGTTGAAAATGAGAATGTAATTGTGCATGAGGTTGTGGCAGAACTAACTGTAGAAATCATTTGTCTAATCAAGACCATTTTATAAGAATGAAAGATATGGAGAGGTGATGAACATGTTAATCTGAGGCAGCTTCCAAAATCATGCATGCTTTAGTAATGTGTCCTAAAGTAAGTGTAATAGAAATCTGAAGCATGTGTTTATCATGCTTCAAGCTAACTAGCTATTCCTTTCTTTTAAAATTTACCAAATACATTCCCAGGAACTTGATGTTTATACTTACGTGTGGTGATTGTATTAGTTTTCATATGAGAGGGGCTTTGGACCATTACTGCAGAAAATAGTAAAAGGGACTATTTTTGGTTACCAATAGATAATTGTATAATATTTGTACTTTGTATAGTGTTTAAGGCTACAGCAGGGAAGCCAGTCCAAACCTAGTTTTACTTGAATGTATAGCCAGATAATAGTATCATTCATTAAATACAGCCACCTTTATAAAAATACCTTTTTAAATTTTACTAGTGTTTTGCTCCTTTCAATTAGTTTTATACCAAAGCAAACAATTAAGTGGTCTTGTGAATGAGAAAAAAAGGTAAATTGCTTTAAGAAGACCCGGTAAATATAATAATCGTACTGTAAATAGTAACCCTTCCATGCATTGTCTGTGTGTGCGAATTAAATGCATAAAATTCATACAGCTGGTTTCTGCCATGCTGTAAATTGAATGTGGAACCAGAGGCTGTTTGAGACTCCTGCGTAGTCCTGGGTCTGGGACTGACAATCAGCTGATTTTGGGGTCATTGCCCCAGGATCACACAGGAGTCTCAGACTGGCTTCAGTGAAGTCCTGGAGTGGGGACCCACAAGCAGCTGATTGTCTCAGTCCTGGACTGCACTGGAGTCTTGAACCAACCCCATTACATTCCTGGGGCTGGTTGTTGATCCCCATCCCCAGGTACTCAACTTTCAACTTGCTAGTAAGGGCAGGGGAGCCCAGGATCCCAGGCTTCCTCTGTACTGACAAGTAGTAAAGGCACCACTGAGATCTGATTCTTTAAGAATCATATCCCATTGTGTAATTAAATGACCATGTGCCAGGGGTCTGAGATACTACATCCTCAAATTCCAGGACATATCTGGGTTCTTCTAGTCTCATGAGGTCTTTGCACTATGTCTATCAGTATGGTATCTGTACACCTTCCAGGGGTAATCTGATGGACATCCATCACATATGATGCCTCTCCTAGGGAAAGAAATTGGGTATGGATTCTTTTAATACATTTGTAGACTTTTTAAATTCTAGAAAAGACCATTGTGATGATCTAATCTGTCATGCTGCCTAAGAGGCCACAGGGCTTCCTTGAATTTATTCCTGCTTTAGATCAAAAAGCTATGTTGAAATAGATATACATTTTAGCAAAGCACTCAGTTTTGATACAGACTGCATAGAGTTAAGTATGTCTTAACATTCAGATTGTTGCCTACGACAGCTCATGCCTCCCTGAACCAGTTTGTCTTCATAAGCTGCCACCTTGCTCTGCCTAATTTCTATATAAAAAAACCTCTAGTGACTATGGCCCTCGGTAATTTGTTCTAATGGTTAATTATCCATATTGTTTAAAAAATAGTTCCTTGTTTCTAGTTTGTATATTATCAGGAATTCAAAAAACTCTCAAAACCAAGGATCGATACAGTTGTGGGTTTCTGACTGACGAATGGAAACTTTCTTTTGATTGGAAGATCTTCAGAGTGCTTTCCTCTGCCAATGAACATATCTTCCATTATGCTAGGTTTATTTTCAGCCTGCTTTGAGCTGATGATCTGTGTCAACCCCTGAGTCTGCTGATTAAGAGTGGTTGTACAGTATGTTATAAAAGATGGATTTAGCTGGTAGTAGTTTGCCTTGGACTGTGACAGCTAAACATGTTTGCTACTGATTGCATATAGATGTTCAGTAAGCCTAGAAAAAATATCAATCCTTTCTGTGTCCGGTAGAAGACAAGCAGGATCCTGTTACTACACTTTTTTTTTTTTTTTTTTTGCACCTCTAGGAAGGACTCAAGCCACTTCAGAGCATTTCCTTAAGTCATTTGTCTTAATACTCGGCTGACCTATCTAATTTTGATATATTCTAATGAACTGCAGCTACACATTGCAAATTAAAAGCAACTGAACAAGCAATCATCCCAAATACAGCTTTTACATTGAGTATATTTTGATCCCAGGAATTAGGAATTGCTAGAGAGGTAGCACTGAAGGGAGGTTACAAAGCAAGGTGGCTTTTGGCTTTTTTTGTTTTGATGCCAGGGCAACTTAGTGTTGGACTGATGTCCGCAGGACAAGTTAGGGTAACCTAAAGGTTTACTTAATCTGGGCCTGCTGTCAGTAGATTTTAGGGATCATTCAAGCATTATCAGTGTCCTTATCTCATGATAACCCTACTCTGGATGAAGGTATCTCCAATTTATGACTCTCATGTAGAGTGTAGGAGCAACTGTAGGTCACCCATAGTCTCTTGTAAACAGAGAATCCTCCTTGGGCAGAAGCCCCAGTATAGTTTAGGACAGTGATTTAAGCATTTGTAAGATTAAGCCTTTGGATAGCTTCTTGACGATCACCAATATGTCCCTCCTTACCTAAAGAAAAAGGGAATATTTTAGAATTGTTTTCTTAAAGTTCATAGGTGATTGTTTTTGTTTGTTTGTTTTGGTCTAGAAATGCTAAGACAAAACTTCTAATTTTAATAAAAACCTGTGAAACTAGCCTTTCAATAGTGTTTGTCATTAATTTTCCTTGTTTCTAAAAAGTAGCTATTACTAGGTTTCCAAGAATTTTGTTGTGCTTGATAATAGCTTTCTAGTTGATTTACCTAAACAACTGTCTACTAAAATGATTTCCAGATTGTTTTAAGCTGAGCAAATAATTCATAATGCTACATTTTCATTCTTAACAGTTGCTTTTGAATGCATTCATCAGTTGAAATCATTCTTCTCATGCTGTTTTATTGTACCGACTGTAAATATTTAAAATATGTGAATATCTTGCATTATTGGGATTGGCCTGATAAGTCGCTAAGTCCGTATGCTTTCCATAATTATACAAACATACAAATAGGTTAAAAAATTTCACATGATAATTTGAAATTCCCATGCTGTTAGTGTTTGAGCTAATGTATGAAAAATGTTCACGTTCCCCAATTCTCTTTTTCAAGAAATGATTGCAGAAGTGTAAAGGGGGCAGAAACGTGGCAAAAGTATTTAAATACCATGCTAGTTTGTTGTGTTTTTTTTTTCTCTCTGTCTCTCTCCCTCCCTCTCTCTCTCTTTCCCGCCCTCTCTCTTTGGCATTGTTCTCCCAATTCTGTTCGTTATGCATAGATTGTCCTTTCTGTGTTGACCTTTTATTGTGTAGCTTCAACACCAGTATGAGGTCTGAATTCTTGGAATGCAGTACTATGTTTACAATAAACTATGAAGTATGTTCACTGTAGTTCTTTGTCCTCCCACTTGTTCAATAAAGAAAAGGTGTTTGATGGTATGAAGTCAGTATTCCACTTAAACCAGAGTATTTCAGTATGGTTTTTATTCTTTTCTTTTTTTTCTTTTTCTTTTTTTTGACAGTCAAACCTCTTTTGAGCGTATGCAGGGCTTCTCTGACTGAGTTGTAGTTATCAGGTATTGCAAAGGTTAAGCCTTATC
Source organism: Crocodylus porosus (assembly GCF_001723895.1). NCBI lineage: Eukaryota > Metazoa > Chordata > Crocodylia > Crocodylidae > Crocodylus > Crocodylus porosus. The sequence continues at coordinate 1,877,007 of NW_017728909.1, read as the reverse complement.
ATCTGCACAAAAAAGGTTGAGGTTTCATCAAAAACTTCCATCCTCACAACCTGTCGACCACAATTTGATGATGATTATTGATTATTTCACAGCCTTTCACTCACTCTCTGGCACTGCGGCCAGCCTTGATATACAGATAGGGCTGCAGTCCAGCTAAAATAAGACTCCATCTTGATAATGGACTGAGATGAGATACTGTTATTTGATAAAGATAATTGATGTTTCACAGTGAATTGGAAAGCAGTTCCGAGTGTACCAGATCTGTGACTCTGCTCCATCTGCAAATATGGCAGTTGTTTACAAAACAGAACAAAAGAACTATAGTCGGACAATTCAGAGGTAGCTATAGGGCATAGAGCCTCTAGTTTATATATTTTAAAACGGTTCCCTATTTCTAAACTGCAATTAAAATAAACAAACCTGCAAGCTTGTACTTTTGAGTGTGGTTTTCCTAAAATTGTATGCATCTTGGATGTTGATAGCAAGTGTTATACTTCAATCCTGCATTTGAGTTATAATGCTTTACTTTCAGATGAGCAGGTTTCTTAAGGTCCGAGTTAAACTTTAATATTGCATTTTGTTTTCTTATTATTTACATATGCTACAGTATAGACTAAAAACATTATTTGAATTACTGAACACATACAATTCTGAAGCCTGGCAATTAAAAGTCAGAAGCCAATGTTTAGATTTCTCTAGTCTCCTCTTTATCAATTTTAACCCATGCTGCACAGTCTTACTCTGACTGATACGTATTTGACCATTTATCTTTCAGCAGTGAGATTTAAGTTGATTAAGGTATCATTCAACTTACATACTGTTCATCCAATTTCTTTTAGTCTTGTTTTCACCTTTGTAACCCCTAATTAAGCAATAAGTTTTGACAGGGAGTAGGGTTATCATGAGATAATGACACCCCAAGTGTGTTATGTGGTACAAGGTTCAGCTGAGTGCCTCTAATCCTCTAGGGGTGTGATTATCTAATGATAAACATACCACACTGCAGCTCATTGATATTATTACAGTGTGTATATTCCGCTGTTGTCAATTTAATTTCACTTTCTATTCCAGATGTACTCTTTGCACTCATATTATAACATGGTTATTTTGATGTCCTGTATACTCCGTTATATGTCGCACAAAGTTAAGGCTGGAAAAACATTTATGGTTTTTCTTAATTAGTTGTAAAAAGGTGTAAATGGGCAAAAAGTGGTAGTCTATGACAGGTAAAGGTAGTTTCAGCCAGTTGGCTGCCACTGGAATAAAAGGGTGTTAAAATTGCAAGGAAACTGAAAGAAAAGTTAGCAACAGTGTCCCTTACCTGAAGTCTATTTGGTCATTAATCTGCCATGTAAATTTTAATTATTTTTTTTTCATAGCTACATTTAAAAAGAGAACAATGAAACATATTTCATATTTAAAGCAAGGGATATTCTCTTTTTAAATGTGGCTATGAAGGAAAAATAATTAGAATGTATATGGCAGATTAATGACCAAGCAGACTTGAAGTAAGGGACACTGTCACTAACTTTTTCTTCAAAGTCCTTGCATCCAACTGGCTGAAACTACCTTTATCTGTCATAGACTATAACTGAAAAGGTTTATTAAGTAGCACTTTTATCAAGAGACTCTTTAGTATGTAATTGAATAGTGTGCATCTTAAATAGGTACTATCTTCTATGCAGGACTGATTCAAAATATAGTTAGTTCTTGTTACATTATATACATTTAAAAATCTTCCAGGGGAGATGCTGGGGACCTTTCAGTTGGCTGAAACCATATATGCATAATATGGTGTTACGTGAGTGGTTTTTAAGGACACAGCATTTTCCCAGAATTAAGTAAAGCACCAGCACCACAATATACCCAGTTCAAAGTAATAGAGCAAAGATAAGTCCATTCTCTTGGCCATATTAGACATAGATTGTTTTGCCTAGATCACCAAAGAGAGTCTGCATGGTATGGTAAAACAGATAGTTGGCCACTAGAAGCCATTACTCATACAGACCGTTGAATTGTTGGCCATTGCTTAGGGTGTTATGCTTGGGTAGCTGGTGAGAAAATGATTCTTAGAAGTGCCTGATCATAAGAGCCTCACTGAGCATGAGTTAAAATTGCCCACTCCTTTATTGTCATACATAACTACCTTGCCATTGTAAGGCTGGAGGTCCAGCAGATTTTTCTGTCATCTTCTACCGTTTAGGAAATTCCTGTTCGTTCTGCCTTTGCATAGAATTTAAACTGAGTTAAATGTCCTTGTCTTCACAGAATAGTGTCCCACATTGTCCTTAGTGGTGTGTCATATTACAGATCCTCAGTACCGCTGAAGTAGTTGAGATAGTGAACAGTATTATTTATCAAGCTGTTATTGTAGTGTCTTGGGGACAACTGAAAACAGAGCCCCATTGTGCTAAGCCTTGTACAAAGATAAAATGAGAGCATTCCTATGCTGAAGACCTTACAATCTGCATAGGCAGGTCAGAGAGAGAAGGAGATAGAACAGGCAAAGATTTTGAAGGCTGTGACACAGAAGTTGTGATGTATCAATTCAGGTCATGTCCTGCCATTGACATCATGAACATGGCTTTCATTGGCTTTTGCAGAATTAGTGCAAAATGTGTATCATAAACTAATATGCCTTCTGTAGCACTGTTTGCTGCATGTTGTTCTGACAATGTAGTGACTTCCCCAAATTTAAAACTGCAGCTTTCACTAGAAAACCCAAATTTTAGTTTCCATCTACAAGTACTCCTCACTTAACATCATCCCGGTTAACATTGTTTCATTATTATGTTGCTGATCTACTAGAAAACATACTCGTTTAAAGTTGTGCAGTGTATGGTTATAACATTGCTTGGCTGCCACCTGCTAGTAGGTAACTACTGTGATGCAATTGGATTCGTTTAACATAGTTTTGCTTAAAGTCGCATTTTTCAGGAACATAACTATGATGTTAAGTGAGGAGTGGCTATATATTTGGCTTGAAAATTGGTTTGAAAGGCTATCATTACATTTACCTTGAAAGCAAAGATGAAGCTAGTTTAGAATTACAAGTTGTTATCATGTATCAGTTTAATTTTGATTTTCCATTATTCCTTTGTCTTCCTCTGTTTCCAGAGTGGCTTCCTACTTTGCCTTTTAAGCGTTGCATAAAATTAAATCCACTTGAGACATTACACATTGTCTGCATTTGAACAGTTATTTACTATTTTGCTGCAGATAGTCAGAGATCTAATCCTACTTCCATGAATCTTAGTGGAAGTGGTGAACACAGCCCTAATCCCATTGATATTGATCAGTTTTTGCCATCGATTTTAGTGGGATCGGGCACTTGGTATGGCTGTGAACCTCTTGGATTAACTAGGTGTAGCTTAAAAGCATAAAAGGGTGAACTCTCATAGTTGACACAAAACAGATCTTCCTTTAGTTCCAGTAGCTGAGACAAGCATTTTTGAAGCTGTAGCAACCAAGCTTCTAGTAGGAGCTAGGCAGGTATTTGTGTTGGTTTATTATGGAACCATGATAGCCTTGTCTAGTTAAGGTTATAACCAGCATAGAAGAATTAAGCTTTCCACATATCACTAAATCTGCTGTTGGTTCTAACTGTGGGCCAGATTGTGTATTTTTCCCATCAATTTAATGTGATTTAAAAAAAAATACACTGCAGACTTCAGGGCCCAAATCCATCTCCCTTTAGGTGGGTAAGTAATACGTATATGGCTAATTTTAGCTATGTAAGCACCCATCTTACTGAGATGCGCTCCTGGCTTGCTCTCCTTCTGGGCTTACATATCTTTCCCTCTTGGTTGCCCAGTGGGCCAACTTAGAGGAGGGATGGAGAACACTGTTGGTAAATCCTACTCCATGGTTTAGTGGCGAGAGCATTTTGTTGGAAAAGAGAAGACTATAGATTCAAACACCTCTGGCTGGAGGGAATAAAACCTGGGCCTTCTACTCCCTGGCAAGTGTCCTATCCACTAGTCTAGTGGGCTAAAAGGTGAGAGGATCTTTGTCTTCCATTTTTTAAACTTACATGGAATTCTAAAATCCATGTAAATGTCCCCAAATGCCACTGAAACAGCTGAAATGCCATCTTACTGTCTAAAAGTGGAGCTGGAATTGATGGAGAGCTCTATCTTCTTTGGATAGAAATGGAACAGTAATGGAGCCCAGCTCTAATTATCTTTGCTTAAGTTAAAACTTTTTTTTGGCTCTCAGGTGCTTGAGTAAGAAGTCAACCAAAGGATTAGTCTAGAAAGCCACTATCTTTGCCATTAAAATCCTTCTTAACTATAGACTACAAGCGGTAAATAAACTGTATTAGTACAGGTACAATGGATGTGCTAATACGGGTTCTGGAAATCATTCATAGGCTCATTGACTTCATTAGAACCACTACTGTGGTTTCAGGATTCTTCGTTTTAACCCATCACAGAAAGGAAGTATCTGACTTAGCCATTTCACTTATTACTCATTTGAGTGAATGGCTTCTGTTTAGGAAAGGTGTCAAATGTCGACCGCAATGCTTGTGTGTGCATCTGACCCCTTTGCCTCACTCTTCATGGTTTTTTTTTACTTTTAAATTATTTGCAGCAGGGACTGTTTTCCATTGCATCTGCAAGGCAGTTATTGTAGTTTGACCACTGATATATTCTAAATATTTAATAAATGAATGATTATATCATTCAATGATAGGCCACTGGAAAGTTCATTTATCAGTAGGACAAGTCTGCTTATGTTGACGACTAACCTTCTTGTGGATACATTGAGTTTGCAAGATAAGGGTCCAAGTGGATATTTGTAATGTGTGGCATTCTTTTTTCTTGAAAAGTTGAAGGGGGATTATGTGGGTATAATTAGATCCAAATATTAAAATAAAATATTTTAAAATGTAAATTTAATTAGAAAAAAAGGTAAGTGACCCATTTTTCTTCCAGACCATGTAGAATTGCTGCTCATAATAATTAATCAGCTCAGTCAATTAATCAGAAGTCAGAATAAGGCCTGCTCATTGTATCGTTGTAAAGCAACGTTAAGTATCCAAATCTATAAAGAGCTCATAATGGAAACAATTCATATAACTAACAGCTCATTCTTTATTTTCCCCTGTCTCTGTTAAACCAATCAGTCCTATATAATTACTTCCCTAACTTAGCAGTTGTTGCTAGCCAGACATGTGTCAATAGTGAAGAGCATCCTTGTGCATGATATATAACTAGAAGAGGAAGGCAGGGGTCTATCTGTTTATGGCAGTAGCTGCAGAGAACATTAATTGAGTTCCATGTGAATTAAAATTGCATCCTGGGAACATTCTGCAAATGATATAGAATATGAGTCTTCATATGTGAAAGATTTCATACTATTCAAGAAACGAGATTAAAGAGATGTCAGGGTTTGGCTCTGCTTAATTCAAAGTAAAAAATATTATTGTGTGTATATGTTATAATTAAATTCAGTGTGTGGCTAGAGTAGATTTCTTATTCATTATGGTAATACAATAAGAACTTAAGAGAGCATAATATGCTTGTTGATTTCAGTACCTCAGCAATAGGACTAGTTCTTATTCCTATATAAAACAGAAAAAATGGATACAAGCTTTGTCATAAATGATTTGTTTGTGTCAAATGGCTTTTTAAAATATAAAATCTGATTATGAAATGGGGCAAAGACTCATCACTCACAAATGCAGTGTTTTATATATGACAGAAAGACGGCAAGGTCACAACCTGAACAAATAAATATGGTTACAGACACTTGCACTAACACATTCAGGTAAGGCAGGGAAATGTATTAGCAGAAACGCACAATTTCACACCCACCAGGAGAGAAGGGTAATCATTGGGCCTAGTCCTTTAATTTGTCAGCCAAAAATATGCCCTTTCTCACCTGAGGCATGTTAGGGTAGGGAGTGAAATCTCTAAGTTATGTTTCTGTCAAAGAATAGGGCAGATGTAGAAGAACATTTGGTGCAGCACACTTTATTCTGTTCCTTAAAGATGCTATTGTATACTCCCTCTGGTGTGTAACAGCCCTTCTAATATGCATCGGAGGCTGGGGTTGCCTCATGTTTTGTTTAACCTGTAATTTGGTCCACATAAGAGGTAGCTGAACCCTTAAGGGAAAACTCAAATAATAGTCACAAATGTGGGGGGGATTTTTAAGCAGATATGTGTATCCATCCCCCACAGTTTTGTATTCTGTTCATGTCCCTTAGGTACAGCCTGTGCCTTTTCATTACTTAGTTGCTTTTTTGAATCAACAACATAAAAACATTAACTGAGATCCAAGATTAAATGAAATATAAAAGAGTAAGGTTGGAAGGGACCTCAGAAAGCTGCCTAGTCCAACCCCCTGCTCAAGGCAGATTGTCCCTGACTAAACCATCCTAGTCAAGTGTCTGTCTAACCTGCTCTTGAAAAATCCAAGGATGGAAATTCTGGAGTCTCCTCGCTAGTCTATTCCAGTGCTTAACCACCTGCACAGTGAAAAAGTCTTCATAATATTTAACCTGCATTTCCTCTGCTGCAGTTTAAGACCATTGTTCCTGGTCCTATCTGCAGTGGTCACATAAAGGTTATACCTATGGTGCTAGTCTTGTGTTGTGTGTGAATCACAAGATACAAAAAGACTTGAAGACTTTGATCCGAACCCCTTGCACAAATACAAGGATGTACTATTGCTACACTATCTCAAACAAATGTTTATCTAGCCTGTTACAAACTAAGAACTAGATTACAGGAGACTTCATGGTTGGCTTTTATAGTTAAAAGGGTCTGATGCAGTGGTGCTCACAGTTTTGTTCCTGTAAGCCAAGTGAACAGCACAGAGCTGACCCAAGGGTCAGATCGAGCCCCAAGATACCCTTATGTGCCAGGATCAGGCCCTGAAGCCCAACCCTGGTATGCTGGGGTGGATGGAGGCAGCACAGGGCCCAGGCCCTAATCCTAGCTGGGTAGAGGTGGTGAGGGGCTCTGCACCACCCCTGCCCAGCCAGGATCAGGTTCTGGGGGACTTGCCTGACTCCCATGCCCCAGGATCAGGTCCCACACTGCCCTGCGTGCCTGATCTAGTGCATAAGACCACAACCCAATGAGCTCCCCACGGGATCTGTGGGGAGCCATGCAAGCGAGGTGATACATCACTGGAGACTAGATCTGGCCTGTGGGCTGGGGGTTGAGCACTCCTGATCTAAGGAATGCACAGATGTTTGTGAAAGAAAGGTGAGATAGACATTGTTGGAGAAAATAAATGAGTGACAGTGAGCCAAGGTGCAATTGAACAAGGGCTGTATACATGCATTGAAATGATCTGGGAGAATCCTCCCAGGTAACAAACCTGGTAGAAAAACTTACCTGGACATGTCTGAACAGACATTTGAATCCTAAACCCCTGAAGAGTACAGATCTTGCAGTGCTGACACTGTGCAGCCATGGGGCCCCCATGTAAATATATCAGTGTGCTCTGCAGGCTCCCTTAGTCTGCCTGGCACTAAATGACAGTATTTCACAGGGCAGTTCTGATTGACTGACTCAGACTGCTCAGTCAGCCTGTTGTACAATGTGGGGATTGTGAAAGGGCGTGTGTTCTGCTCCCTGCTCTGCTACAGCCGTATAGTTTAGCAAGTGGCACACTGTCTCCCTAGGCAGAAAGTTGTGGGACCATGGAACAAATCATCCTGGGATGCTAGAGGATGGCTGTGGCTTGAGAAATACTCAGACATTCACTCTCCCAGGAGAAACTCTCCCAGGAGTGATTTAACCTTGGGTGTTCCCAAGTTATTTGTTCTCAGAGTGGCCATTTTTTGTTCTGAGAGAAAAGTTCTGAGCTTGTGTTAATTTATGGTTTCTCTTGATGGAGCAGCAACTCTCCCAGGAGAAACTGAATGTTTGTGCATGGCCCAAGTTAGCAAAAGTAAAATTAAAAAACACATACATTTATCCAGGAGTTCACTCAAATTTAATTTTAATGCCTTAGCTGTTGGCTACCTGAATGGGAAGGTTGATACCATAATCAGTTTTGCTAAAGATTTTTTTTTCATTTTTAGAACTGTACAACTCAGTATGGTAGGGTCAGGAAGCCAGCAAAAATATTCAGTTTACTGGCTGACATCTGAAGCCACAACATTCACCACTGGGACTTCAAAATTTTAATCATAGCACTGAGTTAGATGTAGTGACTAGAGAAATAATGACAGAAATAGAAGACAGAAAACTGGGTGGAAAGACTTTGTACTGATGATTGGATCTAAATTCTGAATTTGCGTCACAAGGTTTGTAAAAATTCGTTTGATTTACCTGCTCTTTTCCTTGATAGGTCTTGGGGGTGAGGGGGTGCCTGAAAATGTCCTGTTATGTGTTGACAAAACACTTTTGTTGAAGCTGTCAAAGAAACTATCTAGAGAAGACAGGGATAAAGATTTCCTCGTGTTCACGCTACTCTGATGGGAAGTAATTTTTCAGGAATGGTATCTTCCTGTAAAGAGATCTGGCAGCTTCAGGATAATCTGTAGATTACTGTATAAAGATTTGGCTTGGATCAAATAGATAATTTGTCATCGGTTACTTTTGTGCGCAAGAGCCATAGTTCCTTTTTCTATAAGATGAGTCTTTCTTTCAAAGGGAAGCAGAAATATACCTTTGTGAAAAAGATTTAAAGGAGAATATTATCCTTGTAGACACACAATTTTTAAAATAGCATTTTAATTATATTCTATTCCCAGGGTAGGGCTGAAGCAAGAGTGAGTTCTGAAAAGTTTAATTTAGACACCTTTACATCTTCGGTTTTTGTTGATCTGGTATGCCTCTTTTTTTAATGATTCCCTTTTATTTAATTACATCAATGTATGTTATCATTGATAAGCTTCACAGGTGTGAATTGACTTCCTTAGTGGTAGGTTTTGGTTTCTGCCCTCCCCTCTCTTTCTGTAGCGAAAAGGATAGGAGTAAAGAGCATGTATTTATATACACTGTGTAACCCTACACAGAAAGTTTACAATCCATCTGCTCCCCAATCCTCTTCCTGTGTGGGCACTGTAGGACTCCATTCTTGGGAGACTCCTCCACCTGCACCCTTCTTCTAGGTCCGTAGTTCTCAACCTTTTTCCTACGGGGACCTATTTGCAAAGATGGGCCTGCCAGTGCCTGACCCCCACTCCTCTGCCCCGCCGGGCCATGCTGGTGTTCTTCACTCCCACCCTGAAGCTGCCTGCCCCTCCAGCTGCCCCGTCCTGCTCAGGCCAGAGCGTAGTGGCAGCAGCAAAGTGAGTCCAGCCCTCCCAGGGAGGAAGAGAAGAAGCAGAGACTGTGGCACGCCCCCTGGGCTGGGGTGTCCATGCCGCATTAAGCAGCCTGGTCATTGCCCCTCCTGTCCCCCCGAGGGGCATCTTCTAGCTGCCCCACCCCTGCAAGCATGGTCATTAGCCCTGGTGCTGCCAGCCCATCCACACAGCTCTCCCTGGCCCTTTCCCCCACTGGAAAGGGCAGGTGTCTTTCTGCCACAGCTTATGACCCTTTGAAATATTCTTGTGACCCACTTTTAGGTCACAATTCATGGGTTGTGAAATGCTTTTAATCTTATTTGTCCATCCGACTTGACTCTCCCCCTCTCTCGTGCGCACGCGCTCTCCCCCTCTCTTGTGGTCCTAGCATCTCACTGCCAACCTAAAATTAACATGGTTAAAACTGGCCTCCTAGCTCTTCTCCAGAATCTCATTTATTTTTTTCTGTTTTCTTCATAATTCCCAAACCAGCAACCAAACTGTCACTACTGACGACTCTTCCTTGCTTCATGCATCTAGAGTCATCCAAATGTTTCTGCTTCTCTCTCCATAAATCACTACCTCTACAGGCAAAACTCTAGGCCTTCCTCATCTTCCATCTTCTCCCTGCTATCCTCAGCACTCTTTTCTACCACTGCACTCAATTTAAAACACAACTTGTAAGAATGTCTGCATTGCCCATCGTTCTCCCTTTGTTATGCTATTCTTTGAATTTCTCCACTTTGCTTATTTTTAAAGCACTTTCCAGCTGATAATCCCTCATTTTTTATCAAGTCCCCTCCTATGTCTCCAAATATTCCAGAATTGAATGTCCAGTTAGCCCCTTTCCCTCAACAACACACACTGACTTCCACAGTGCAGAATGTATATAAAATAGATTTTGTCTTCTATACCACAGTGGTTCCGTGAAACCAAGACAGTCACGGTGAGTCAAGTTTTAACTATGGGGTTTATGAGTCTCCTTCACTTGAAGAAGCTGATTTCTAAGGGATGGGGAAGTGAGTTAAGAAAACTACTCTGAATGGTGGAGAATTGACAGATTATGGAATTTCCTGTAATTTCAGCATTTTTGCCTACAGTTCAGAACTGCCAAGTATCATGAATGCCATATGAAAGTTGCGTAATTTGTAGTGTTGCCTTATCTGTCTCAATATCAGATACAATATTAAGGTGATAGAACAAACGAAAAAGTAAATACACAAGAGGACCTCTCTTCAGTTGAGGATAACTGAGCCTCACCTCTTTGGATTGGGGGTTAATATTACTGTGCCCAACCCTCATTAACAGGGATCTTAATTTTCTCTGATTTAAAAAAATGCCAAATTTTGGTTTAAAATAAAACAGTATCCCAAATCCACATTTTTTCCATGTTTTAAATGAAACATCATTAATATATAGATATATACTAGTGGTGTTTCATTTTAATCATGGAAAAATGTGGATTTGTGGTTACTTCTTTTTTAACTGAAGTTTGAGGATTTTTTTTAAATTAGAGAAAACCAGGATCCCTGCTCATTAATAACCAGATTCTTAGGACTCTTTCTTAGTAAGTAAGCATCATTCACCTAACCCAGCAGAATGTGTAGTACTGTCTTCCACGTTGGTTTAATTGCACCAAATTACAGCTGCATGAACACATATTTAAACATAGCTTGTTCTGTGTCTTGTAGTTGAATCAGATTGTTTTAAAATCATGTTGCTAATTTTTTTTTTTCCAGTTTGAAGCATTTTTCCAATCTAGATCCAGTTTCTGTGAATGCATTTATGCTTTCTGGGGTCTAATCTCAGTTAGGAAAAAACAGTATAATGAATTTAAGTGACGTTTTTGCTTTCCACATCTTTAAGTGTCGGACTGTCTGGTACTGAGTACAAGAAAGGGCTAGAATCTTGATAAAATATAGCTTTTTATGATACTGCTATACTTCCACTACTACATAAACACGAAAAATTCCCTCCCTGTGCACTGTTCCTCCAGGAGGCACTGGGGCATCTGTTTGTGATTCACTGAGAGTATTGCTGTGAGAAGTTACAAAATGGCATTTCAGCAGAGGATATAGAGGTACTTAGAGCAGCTGCAATGAAACTAAACCTTTTAATCCAGATATCAAAGTACATTTCGGAGGGAATTGAAACAATAATTAACACTGAGCAAAGAAAATCTGTATCCAGAGCATTTTTAATAAAAAGATTTAAAAGCAGAAAAAAATGCATACCTCTTTTTCTCACGACTTATTTTTAAACTATTAAATAATTATTGATTATTTCATGTTTGTTTATTTCCTTGACAACATAAAGTACTGTATATAATTTACCAAGAATTGTTACTATTTATTATTATTAATGAGATTTCCTTTTAAATTTCACAGCAGTTATATGAATAACTGGCACTGTTCTTACCAGGGAGAGCAAGCTTCTGTACACTCAGCTGCCTTTTGAGGCTAGGCTGAAAACACTTTTCTCCCTATGGCTTATCCAGCTCATTTGAGGTTTTACTTTAGGGATATTTTTTATGGATTGTAAAATGCCTTGGGATACACTATTGTATGTGAACCATGCAACACAAGAGCAGACTATATGGTACTGACCGTGAATGTAAGACATGTGCCATATGACACCAATATTAAACTACATAAGGCTTGTCTGTTTGGAGAAGCTAGCGCACAGTGAGCTAGGGTTTGAAAATGCAAGCACACTGACTCCCTGCACGGACACACTTTTTTTAGTAGCGTGTTCCACTTGGCTCTTGGCGCACACACGAAAGGCATCCACATGTAGAGCTCCACATGTCGAATTAGTACAGAGCCTCTGTGCTGTAAATTCTCTGCCTACCTATTGCTCACTACGCTTCATTCTTTAAAGAGCTGCAGTTTGTGATGTGTGATTACATCAGTGTAGTAATATGAGAGTTTTCATTGGTTTAGAAGGTAGTGTCAACTTTCGATAGCAATTTAGAAAACATGGAAAATCTGCATCTCAAACATTTTCAAATTGAAATAATGAGTTGCAACTTAAGGAGAGATTTCTGAAGAAGGTGATTTTCTCTTTTTAGGACAATCCTTGTCTAGAGGATTTTGTTATGTGGGCCAGTACTTGTACCCAGCCACGTAGTCACTATGTTAACATGAGCACCTCTCTCGATACAAAAAATATTTATATTATGGCATGTCAGTGTGCATTTGCTGCCTTCATTTGTTCTTGTTGTCATAGTTGACTAGAAATAAAGATAAAGCTCAGAAAAAGGAGGAATAAAGAAATATCTCATCTGAGAAGGAAGAGTAGGAAGAAAGAAATGGTCGTTATATGCTTGCAGGTGCAGTGTCACTCTTAAAACCCTTCTGCTGAGACAATATGGTGGTGCACTGTCCCAGCAGGATTCATTAGATGTTGGGTAGCATTTTATCAGTAGACCCTGAACACCCTATCAGCTTCCAATCACTGATGATACTCCCATCCTAGTATCTGGCAGCAATTCCAGGGCTTAATTGTGTAAAGAAATGCTCATGTGCCTATGCTTATTTTCACACGTAGTCACACTTAACTTTAACCACTCTTTCCAGGCAGTTACACATCTCTGCTAGACTTGCAGCTTGGAATAGGCAAAGAAATATGAATAACGATAAAACTGTAAGCAGCTGTTTTCGATTTTCTATCTAAAGCATAAGTGGCGCTGTAAACAGACATAAGCAAGCACATGCAAGTAACTTTTTGCAGGATTGGTTTTTGAAATTAAGATTTTTTTCCTCAAAGTTGCTTAAAATTAATTGGAGTTGGAACGCCAAATCTCTGTGGTGGTTCTGAGCATCTCAACAATAACATTTCTAACCCTAGAAATTCGTGGCCGAGGGGTGAAGTGGATGGAAGCAGAGTCAGCAAACGTTTAGTCTTTGATGAAGAGTAAAAGTTTAGACTTTGACTAAGGCTTATTAAAGGTTTGGGACTCTGGCTGAAGTTAATTAGAGAGTGAATAGAGGAGAAGTATGAATAGGCAGTTGCTTCCATAAATTTAACATAGCTATTTTTCTAAGGCGCAAAATACTTTTGAAGGACAAACCCTAATATGCTGGCAGAGAGAGCTCATTTTGCTGGCACTGTCTGCCCCATACGTGTTAGCAAATGCTTTTGTTTAAAGTCCCAGGTCACTGGGGAGTGCTATGGATTTGTGCAGATTTCCCAGTATTGAAGTCCATGAAGCCAAAGGTTAAATACCCTCAAGTGCTCAACACACATTTATGACACTGTATCTTAACTATGTACCCTACAGTTTTTCTTTCAACCTTTTCTGAGTAAAGTTGGGGAGAAGACTCATTGGACCAGCAACAAAAATGTTTAAGGAGAAATTCTTCCTAATTCATTCAAGTGATCTATTCCCACTGATGTCATGGTGTGATCTGTACTGACACAGCCCAGAATAAAGATTAGCCAATAAGACTTCCCCGTAGTCTAAATGGTATCATCACCATGGATAATTTAAATATATAAATACAACACTCAGAGCTTTTTTTTATCTATTGAGAGAGTTATTTGCTTTAAGAAACAGGTTGCAGAGGTCAGTGTAATGCCTCCTATTTTAAATAGAAAGCCTTAGTGAAAAAATGACCCATAGAAATAGGTTTGGCCAGTGGTGAAGGCTAAGAGGTACGTATGGTTTAGGGCCAGAGTTCTCTTGTCTTACCTAACAAGGGGCTAATGAGTAGCCCTTTGTTATAGAGGTGTACAGTTGTAAGCTCTAGGCCTTAGATACAGGATTTATCAAACAGAGATTAAATGAAATAAGACAGATGAAGCAAAGCAAATGCTTTTAACCATTTATATATTTGTATAATAAATTGTACAATAATTCCTTATTGTAAACAAGGAATCTAGAAGGGAAAAAATGGCATATTTATATACAGTGAGATCTCTATTTCAATGCAGTATTATTTTGTATTAAATCTAATCAGCCTTTATTTTGTAATAGGCATTCCTATTAATCAGGAGAGCTGTTAATATGGAATGATAAACTCTCTATGTTGGTTCCTCAGCTGAAAGGATTGTACTGTAATTTTATGATGTTTGCATTTGACACAATAAACCATGTGATATCTAGATACAGAAGTACTTACTGTTTTTTTTTTTTTTTTTAAATCATATCTAAAACAAACTGGAACATTTGGATTATTTCTTTTGTAAAAGGATTCTGGTCTTCCATCATATCTTAGAACAAAAATGTTGACATATCTCATCCTGAAGTTTGTTTAATGACAGAAGCTTACTTTTCATGTTATCTCCCTATTTTAGCTCTCATTCATAAATCTAAATTCTTAGTCTGTGTTTCTGATCAGATTTGGTCAGTGAATTATAACTTTTAAGGTAAGTGAATTACAAATTTGTTTTGCTTTTTGGAGGAACATTTTCCCTTTGTGGAAAAGGCGTTTGTACGATTCATGTCAAAATGTACTTGAGTGTATGGGTGTGGCTTACATGTCTGAACTCTTGTTATAGTATTTTTTTTTTAAGCATCTATCTTACATTGGTAATGAATAACTGGTGAGACATATCATATTGCTGATCTACTGCTGCAGCAAACTGTGTGCACCACAAGAGTAATAGCATTCAGTGGGCTCTAGAGCAAAAAGTAAGTTTTGCTTTTTTGCACCTTATCCAAGTTATTCTAAACAAAGAGAAATAGAATAGTTCTAGGAGAAGTTTTACTCCTAAGTATCTTATTGTTTAATTAACTCAAAATGTGGTCTTCCAAACTAGAACTTAATTAGACAAATAACCAAAGAAAGAAAAGAAGAAAAGCTTTGTCTGGATAGAACAATATAACTTTTTATTTGTTTTCTGCAATATTTAGTAACATCATTTTTTAATGTACTTTATACCACATTATATTATTTAATGCGTTCTAATTTTCTAGCAATTATGTGACTGTTCCTATTAAGGGTTTGATTTGCATGTTGGAAGTTAGTTAAATATAGTCTTTATAATGGATGTGGTTTTGATTCCGCATTGTGCATTTTGGAAAATGTTCAAAGGTTTTTCTTCACATAACGTGCTCTGTAGAGCTAAGATGTCAATCCGAACTTCATGCCATCTATTGAGCATCAACCTTATGGGATTTGTGGTACAAGAATAAATACTGTCAATGCTTTCTAGCAGTTAGTACTTGTAAATTCAAAAGTTGCAGGATGCAGGTTGTTGGGAATTTTATGCATCTTCTAAATTCACCTGTTTACTTTGTTTTTGGTAATATGCTGTGTCCAGATATTAATGAACCAACTTTATTTTTATAAATACATGTATATATAAAGTTTCTATGGTATGACTTTTTTTTCCTTTAAAATGAAAATCCTGCTGGAGATTGCTTTTTGTTCTATCTTCCTGGCCGCTACATAGTGAACCATTAGGAAAAAAATTAAGATGTGACCTGTAAACTATAGCATAGCATTTAGCCTGTCAGCTTTTAGTAATTCTTTTAAAGCTTTAATTTGCACTGCACAGATTAAACTTGAGCAGTAAGAGTCGGTTATCTAATGCATACCGGTTTTCAGATTCGATGTTGCTGGTAAAGTATTAAAAAAATCGTAGCTAGACAAGAATAGAACTGAGCATACAAGAGGAAAAACAAATGCTGTCATTTGGGAATATCTGTTTTATATGTATGGGGGAAGAGTTAATTGCCATATGAATTTTGATAGTGTCATCTGAACTATCTTAAACTGAAAAGAACAGTATGTTCCCTAAAATGTGAATGTAAATCATATGTTTGTAAACATCAGCGTGTGTGAAAAATCGACTGGATTGATTTTTTGGAGATCCACGTGTATAAGTTAATAATATGTGATGGTCTTAGAGAATATGAGACTAGTTCATTGGTTATCCTATTTGGCATCATGTAGCATTTAGTGATATATAGCGATATATTTTAGAAATATTTTGTAAAACACCCTGTAACACTTGGATGGCTGCAGCTGTCATCTAATTTTTTCTGGATTAAGTTTGGTCAAGAAAGAAGCTGCCTCATTTTCTGGTTGTCATTTGCCCAGGAAGTAAAAGCAAATTGTAATGAGGGAATCACAGCAGGAGGACTTCCTAACAAATGAGAAGCATATATTGACTGACAGCCAGCATGCCATTTCAGTGATAAATGTATTTTTATACACTGCTGTTCAAGGTCACTTTGTGCTCTCATTGTATTCTGGCTATCAAATCATGCGATTCACATTTTAATACCAAGTAATCATAATGATTGATGCAAAATTATATTATTGGAGGATTAAAAATTGTCATATATTATATTCAGTTGTAAAAATATATAATACGCTTGCTTTGACTTTATCCTGTTATTATTGAGAAACCATTTGGATGACAGAAAATTTTAAAATACAACTTTTTTTCTTCTTTCCTAATACTGGATTTCATCTTATTGCAGTTAACTGAATTATTTGAGCGAACTTATGCATTTAATTATTTAAAATAATTTTAAATTTGTGACTGGCTTTATTTTGAAAACTTTCAAAGTAATAAACATATATATATGTTTTAAATCACATTTAATGTTTGGAAAAACCATCTTGGAAAAATATTATTGGTGTGAAAATGATAAAAACTTTAAACACCAGAAACGTGTTTAATTTGAGCTACATTCTGGGTAGCTTCATGCTATAAAATGTGCAGATAAGAGCATAAAATAGTGTTAGAAAATTTGATGCTTTGGATAGGTTTGGGGGGAGGAGGGGACAGGGGGGAGTTGTTTGTTTTGAAGAGGAGCAAGACCAGAAGATATGAATACAGTCGATATAGAAAATGAGCTTTCTTAGCAAAGCCATCACATTTGACTATTCCAGATTGTTGTTTACCTACAGCAATGTACATGGATGGACATTGATTAGCAGATTGTATATACGTTTATAGAATCTAGGCTACACAAGAAAAATGGGCAATCGTTCTTGTGAGTGGCATGACAGAGGTAGAATGGGGAAAAGAGGGCTTTTCCATATTTCATTGAGAACGTAGGCCATCAAAGATTAAAGTTATAAAAAATTTTTTTTTCAATTCAGCCATTATGATAATGCAAGAAGTACCACTTGTGGTGAACCCTTTGTACTAGAATGCTATCCAAAAATATTTTTAGTCGGATTTGAGATAAGCTTGTTTTTCTTAAGTGAATCCTTCAGGACGTCCTTGGTGCCACTAAAAATAGGAACCTTAGCTATTAGCTATTTTTTTTTAGTCATAAGGAATAATAAAATGGCAAAGAAAACAAAATAAATGTATTGAAGGCTGGAACTCAAAAAATTTCAAGCTTTGCATCACTGGGAATCCAGCATACCTATGTATTTTACTTTAAATATTTTGTATGTAAAAATATCTGTTAATATTTAAACCCTCTCAGTGAGTGAGTAGGTCAGTGCTGCTGCATTTAGAAAGCAACAAATTGTTTATGTTGGTGTGTTTTAATACATAGATATTGACAACAGTAATCTCTAAAGATCAAGAATTTTTGGATCATAAACATCTTTACAATGTAGGTTAATATATATATATATATATATATATATATATATATATGAGGCACAGCTATAGCAATCTACTCTTTGAAATCAAAGGTCAGTGATATAATGGGAAATTGATTGCTTCCTATCATCTTTTGTAGATCTTGATATATACCAGTCAATTGTTGATATATATCATAAGCATTTATAGAGCTCTCAATTACCAGTTAATTAAATTATGTATTCTGAAATGAGCAAATTGGCCATTTTTTTTATAAATATAAGATGACAGATAGTTGTGGAATAAAATGGATGTAGTATGCTACAAAACAGTAGAGGAGTGCTATGGAAACAGAACTATAGATGGCTTCCTGTACTTTTCACCATTGCTCAAGCTTTGATGATTTGTGGAATCTCTTAAGTTCACCATAGTAGCTATACTGAAGCAGCCCTGCACAGCCTGCAAGGAAAATCCATCTCCTTTAAACAAGAATCCATTTTTAAAGTTTGTTAGTGACCTTTCATATATTCTTGTGACCTCCTTTTGGGTCACGACCCACGGCTTGAGAAACACTGATCTACATCATACATGTTTGTAACTGGATGTGTACACTTGCAATGACATATATGAACAGTAATTTCTATGTGAGGCTGTTAGAGATAGTGAGGCCATTTAGGATGTAGTGGTTTCATTAAGCTGTTGACATTCTTATAAGTCTCTGTTTTAGTCATCAAAGGATCCGACTAGATCCTGGATTACTCCCTGATGTCCAAATAGGAGTTTTAGCATCAAATATTCTTTTCATTGTCAACTGAATGAGAAGTTGTATCTATTGTATCACCATTACTACCCATACTGGCTAGATACAGACAGACAAAAAAACTGAGGCTGAATTGATTCAGTCTTTGCAGGTTAGCCTAAATTGCACAGATTAAACTGAACAAGTGAACAGACATTTACCTTTGATTCAGGAAATGCAGCCACATGCACGGTTCTCTGGCTGTGTTTGCTTCCTCTTCCTGCTTCCCCTCCCCCCCCCCCAAGGTCTTTGGGATTTGCAGTCCAGAATTACAGCAGCAGGACTCTGCAGGGTTGCTTATCATGTCTTCCTGCTTTCAGGTGCCTCTGGGGTTTGTACTCCATATTTGCAACCAGCAGTGAATTTGAACAGGGAAAGGGGTGTTTAATCCCTCTCCCTGGCCCCAGATCACAGCCAGGGTTTGCCTGAGGGGGCAGTCCCCCAAAGACTAGGCTGCATCCCCAGCTGGGCTTGCCCCACCCCTCACCCCTTTGTCAGCCAGCCCTCACTGCTCGAGCTAGGAAGCAGAGGTACAGGGCCAGCCTAGCTCTCAGGATCAGACAGCGCAGCCCAGGGCTGGAAAGCATGCTAGGATGCCAGGGGACTATGATTTATCTTGAACCAGGAACGGATCTGGTACAGAAGTTCCCTAAACTGGTTTGACCCAAATCAGTTAAGTCTGATAATACATTCAACCAGGTCTATCTTAAATCAGGTTCAGTCATTTTGAAACTTGTTAATGTGCACTTAACTTACATTCTGTTGCAGGTTTAAACCAGTTTATGATTACTTAAACTGGTTTATGTGCAGCTTCTGTCCCTAGCCACTACCATTACGTCCAGTTGGATCAGAACAAGAGTGTCAAACATACAGCCCACAGGCCAGATTTAACCCACAGAGCCATGTTGCCTGCCCAGCAGGGCTTGCAGAGGGGCTGGAAATTTGGGGGCAGAATAAGTGGGAGTGAGGCCTCCTGCCAAAATCTGGGGTATGGAGCATTTTTGAAGATGCATGTCAGCAGTGGGGCACAAACAACTACATTAGCCCCTGTTGTCACCCCACAGGGAGCTCTGCAGTCTAGGATCCAGCCCAACAGGTCCAATGAGTTTGACACCCTTGAATTAGAGCAAACCCTCTATCTGAGGCTACTCCTGATAGTGGCTCAGACTTCAACTAGCACAAACTGCATCTGTTTACTTATTTAACAGTACTTCCCAAAAGGAGCATATTGTACTTGGGCTCCATCTGGCACTTTCAGTATAATTCCAAGAATTGATTTAGACTCCCAGCTCCCAGGTCGGGGTTCTGCGTATGAAAAAAATCTCTGCACTTTACCTTGACAACGGGAGGTTGCCAGTAGAAGCCTTTGAGATTGTTTGGCTCTGTTTGTGAGGAATATTGAGACATGGGGTCTTACACAGAAACCTCTAAGGAGGATTACACACAGGTGTGAGTGGGTCACCTATATTCAGTTTCTCTGTATGCCTAGATGGGAGGGAGAAGCCCCCAAATACTCATATATTAACATGAAACCATAGTATATAGAAGGTTGAAAATCATTGATCTAAAGCAGTGATTATCAGCCAGGGTGCTGGGGTACCCTGGGGTGCCGTAAGGTACAAGGACATAAGCAAATAAGCATAGGCTCAGGCTTGTCCCTGCCCCCACCGCCACCCCTACTGCCCAGCCTCTCGGAAAGGAGATAAGCATTGTAATATATCAATTAGTTTTTTAAATGAGGTGTCACTCAATTCACAAAAGTTATGAAGTGGTGGCTTGAGTCCAGTGAAGAGGTGCCTCAAGCTGGGAAAGGCTGAGAGCCACTGATCTGGTGGATCTTTCTTTTTTTTATGACTCCTGCTACCTACTGATAGGGGGAGGGAGGGGAGAAAGGACAGGGTTTTTGCTGTTTTTCTAGCCACAAATGGAGCTATGCTGTGTCTACAAGCTGAGGTTTCAGTGATGGTCAAGTGTCTTTTATTGTCACCAAAATGTCAAGAGTTTGTGTTGCACTCTTCCAGGCATTGGCTTTGAGATAATGACCATCACGACCTAGGCTAGAGTACTGGAATTGTATTTGGTTTAGGGATACTAATGAAAAATGTTGTAGGTTGCTGCTGTTATAGAACCTGGTAACATGACAGCTGAATTGCCGTTTATTAAAATCATTGTTAATCCACGGTAGTTGTTAATCTCTGAGAGCTTCAAAGTCTTTTAATTTTGAAAGTTCAAATAGCCTATCTATCAGAGAATTGACTTATTTTGTACAACTAGGCAGAAGTTGAGAATAGCATCTTTTTAACTTGCCAAGTTACAATTAGGGAGACAGGGTCTTCTCAATGGTTTGTGCCTGTAGAATCTCTTCTTTTTTGATATTTGGTCAGAGCACATTGGTAGAACATTTCAAATTCAGTTTTTTCCTTTTTAATACGTTGAGGTATAATGCTTCTGTTGGATGGATCTGAGCATGTGTCCTTGATAAGAAATATTTTCATTTACCTCTTGTTAAGTTACCCACAGAATTTTGGGAATACGTGCTGATCATGCTGGTGGCAGAGGTCATAAAAATATTAATACATTTCTGCAATGGTTCATTAGTTAATTAAAATGATTATTTTAGTTGATTATCAAAAAACTATAATATGTATGAAGTGATGCACAATATTTAACAAAGAGAGTCACATTTGACAGAAGAATTCACCCCACCTTAGAGTCTGATAAATCCTGGTCCTTGAAATAGGTTGCTCTTAGCTTTAGTATATTGTATGCCACAGAATAGCAACAGTGGCAGGTGCAGAAGTCAAATAGTCTCCCAGGACCATCCCCCATTAAAAAACAGTTGGTAGGGCAGAAGAATACTACAAACAGCTGTGCTTTGTCCCACCGTATCTCCTGTTCAAAATAAAATATAGCCCCATGCCAGTGCCACAGTTATATTGCACGTATGTTAGATGTTTTGCTTTCAATTAATTTACTTCTTCAGAACAGTAAAGATCCAAATGTATAAATAACCCAAAAAGCAGGCTTAAAAATAATAAACTAAATATATAAAAGACTAGTAAACTAAGCTAAACTACCAAGAATAAAAACTAAATGTGATTTTGTAACGTGATTCCCATCCTTCCATGCAGCTTTTAGCATAGTAATAAAATGCCTTGCTAGCCATCCAAGCTTAAAAACAAAGTGCATTGGTTCAAACAGAATGCTGTTGATTGAGCTATATGGATTTTGTGATATGCTTATTTATCTGACAAGTTAATAAAAGGGTGAACATTGCCAAGTGCCCATTGAATAACTCACAGAAAAGGTAAATCTCTGTTTTAAAGGATTAACATCAGCTAGAAAAGTCCATAAATTAAAACATCAAAGCAATTTGGCTCTCTTAGGGATTGTAGTTATTTGGATAAATTGTCAGTGGTTAAAGAGTGCAACAAGTGTGGTAATGCTATTGATTTTCACCTTTGTATTACCAAAACATTTTTCATTGACAAATATTAATTGCTTGTTAAGTGCTAAAGAGTTTGATGGTCTAAGTATTGAGTTCTATAATTAATTGGCCTTTTAGTTTTCCTTATCATTAAGCAGTAGTGATTACATTAAAGACACAGGGGTTTGCTTAAACTGACACATCTTATACATGATATACATTAAGAATTTTTTATAATAGATTCTTAATATAAGCCCTCTTGTAGCAGCAGTATATCTTGCTTCCTATTGTAATGCAATCTGTTGTAAGCTCTGACTATCAGTCGTCAGCTACTCACATGTAAGTCATTCTAACTACAGTTGTTAAGCCTGTGACAGACCCAGTTTTGAACAGAGGGTGCTTGATAATGTTGCAATTTAAAGCACTGTGAAGTTTAAACTGGGCACAGAGTATAAGCAATAATAATACTGGGTGGGTCTATATGTGCTATTAATTTGCTAAAAGCTTACTGTACAGTAAAATACTGTGCAGTAAGCTTTCCCGGGAAGCGCATCTACATGTGTGCCGGTTGGGAGCAGTTCAGTTCTGGGCTAATCCTACCCTGCTCTGCTGCCCTACAGCAGGCAAGGGGAGATCCAGGCTCCCTGGGGACCAGCCCCAGGCTTGCAGGGGACACCAGGGTTGGGCCAGGGCTTCAAGATTTGGAGCTGTCCTGCCTCCATGGCAGCTGCCTCCCAGCCCCATGCCCCTGCCCTGAGCAGCTACCTGCTGTCCGGACCACCCCCCTCTGAGATCAGGCCAGGGGCTGGGACACTGTCCCCTGCCCCAGGCAGCTGCCTGCTTATATTGTGCAGTACAGCATCTCATGTAGACGTGCGCACGTTTCTTTGTCAGAAACCAGTTTCAATTGGTTGTTCATTTCTCAAAGTAGCATCTTAATTGCATTTGTCTAGACAAAAGACATATTTTCAAAAATGGTGTAGGCCCTTATGGTAAACGTGTCTCCAAATTTTGCAGTGCATATATATTTTTTAACCAATTAGAAACTTGATTCTGTGGTCAGTGATCCCATTCACTTCATGGATTCAGGGCCAGCCTTCAGTGGCCTTACCTGCAGAAGTGCTGAATGTCTGTGACTTCCACTGAAGTTAAAGGGTGCTCAGTCTCAGTGCTCTTGTTAATTTGTTTTAATTGGCTTTCACTAAGCATCTACACTTGGAAAAAGCTCGTTAGGATTCTGGTTGGAAGTTGCCTTCAGTGTTATCCTCTCTTTTCTTGAGTCTCCAGAATCTATTTGAGTCTTCTTGCTTCTTCTTTCCAGCACATTTGACTGTTCTTGTTCTGTCTAAAATAGTTACGAGGAAAAAAAATTGCAGTTGTGTATAAAGAGCTCAAATTTGTAACCTTCTTGCCAAGAGCCTGCTCAGCTGTGTAGTATACAACTGAAACTGTATCTTAAAATATACATGAAATAATATAGTTCAGTGTTATGTTTTTGGAGGGGAAAAAAAGCTCTTCCACTTCATCTGCTACATAAGGTTTGAACTTTTAATTAACATTTATTTTGGCAATGGTCCAAAAGATTTTAATTGCATGCTGCTAGTTAAATCAAGATTGGACGTAAATGATTATGTCGATCGGTGGGAAAGGAACAGTGCCTGCAAGCTTTGTTGTATCCCAAGAGCTTTCCCATTTTCAGAAGGGCAGCTGAAGCTAAAACATACATGAGTATGTCCTTTGCCAAGAGATACAAACTACCATTGCTGGGCATTTGAAAATGAGTCTGTTTTCTTGTTAATTCTTGCAGGGATATATGTATTTTAAAACACATTGTACTAGCGTGTCAAGGTATAATGCACCTAGAATGTGCATTTTTTTCATTATCTCATTGCTAGTGTCTTCTGAGTAATGTCATCTGGACATGCATAAGAAGTGGAATCCCAGTTGTATAAATGCCATTATATAGTTCAGCGTACACCTAATTCATGGCATAATTCTGAAATGTGCCAACCACCTCTTCAGGAGGCATTAAGACCACATCCTAGTCCATCTATCAGACATCTAAGGACTTGACTTCTCTTCATCGCAAAATAACTTCTCCCTCTAAAAACCAACCCTATTCGACCTCTAAGACATCTGTGCCTCAGAGTGTCTCAGTATGCAACTTAGTGAATTCCCAGAGGGAAATGATTTTGCCCTGTGAAGATGACATGTGCCATATTGTCAGTTGTCAGTTATACACTTCACTATGTGAGGATCTAGTTTAGTCTGATATGCTAAAAGGAAGAGCACCCTGTTGGCATCCAGCTCATAGAGAAGTCATTGGCCACTACACTTCACTGACAGCAAAACTGATATCCATTTAGAGGGGAAGGCCTAGCGGTAGTGCTCATCTTTTCTCTGGTTATTCCCCTGGACCTGAAACCTGAATTTTAGGCTCATCTCAGCCACAGAGGCTGTCAGTACACAACTTCCATTTCCTAAGAGTACCGTAAGCAGCCAGCTGTAGACTAGGCAGGACTGAGGACAGCCTTCATCCTGCCTGTTGAAGTTGGCCCTCTGGGTGAAAAGGAATGAGAGTAGACCAGAGGAACCTGACTCTGTAGTCCAGGTAGGAGGGTGTTCTTCTGTGGAGAAGGAAACTCATTTTGTTTTTTACCCCAATGCTGGTTTATGTATTATGTAATTTTAAAAAATCACTGTGTAAAATACAAAGCCTCAATGCCTTAACCACCACTAACATCCAGCATCAAAGAGATGCTGTGAACTTTTTTTTTTTAGCTAAGGATTCAGGGACTTTTGCAGAACTTTGTGCTGCCCCAGATGGAACTGGATGGAGGTAGACTTTATTTGCCCATTTTGAAGTGCTTTTCTTTCCAGGCCACTATGGAGATGTGTAAGGAATGTAGGAGTCCTAGCAGTTTTGTGGCTTCTGCCTGAACTAGAATAGGATCCTTTTAAATAACTTAGATCCCAAGAGCTGTGCAAGTGCCACTCAAATGTCTTAAAGGCAGAGTAAGATCTGGGCTGAAATGTGCTCAACTCTGAGTGAGGCAGTATCTTCCTGAAAGTGTTCAACAGCTTGCACAGTCAGCATGTTTCAACAAAAAGATTATTGCGTTCAGTGTTCTATTGAAAAGTAAGCCTGTGGTTTCAGTTTTCCTTCCTATTAAACACTCGTCTGCTTCACAAAGCCACCATTACAACTGGCACTAATTTACTTGATGTCCCTCTCAGTAGAGAAGCACAGTGGAATAAGCATAGTGCTTTAAAATACTTTCTTACCTCAGGGGATGTACAAGTCAGAGTCCAAATATATCAGTATGGAAATTTGGTGTGTGTTATAGTTTTGTGTGCATGGTACCTCTGTATCCATACTCTGGAAAGTCCTAAATCCTGTTGATCAGAAATGTTTTTTACCAGTATTAAATCCACTAAAATATTAGGAATGTTAAATATCAGATTGCATTCTTGTAAAGTTGCCATATAGAAAAGCATATAGTATAGGCCATGCAAAATGTTCCATGATGAGAACCTTGCTTTTGGACAAGCTTGCTTCCCTTTTAACAAATCACTCTGTGCTTCTACTTTAATTATCAAGCTGTCAAGTAAACACCTAGCTGTGCAATTAAAAACTAGCTTTTTAAAGTAACTATTGTAAAAGAAAAGGTGTTCCAGTTAAAGATATATTATGTTCTTGCATTTGACAAATGGCTTGCTTTTGATTTACAAACTGAAATTTGGCAAGAGATTTGTTCATAATAATTTAATTCAGTTTTAAATGCTATGAAGCTGTTAGCACATTTAAAAAGAAGTATCAAGATATTTAGAAGTGAAATGTGTATACCTAAGCTCTCATCTAGTCATTGCTTCTAATGCCTTCCTTGGTCTAGCTGAGCTGCTTATGAGATGATTTCCAACATTTCCATGTACATGACAGATTCTTAAGACATCAAATAATTTTTCCTTGTCATTTGAACAATTAAGCGTGTAAATAGCCTATTTATGCAAAAATAGATTCCTTGTCAGAACGATGGAATTATTTTGTAGAATTTACAGCTCCTGTACTTTTTCTGGACACAGGCCAAAATGCAAGAAACTGCTCATGTGCCTCTAAATCCATGACTAGCAACAATTATGAACAGCTGGAGCACCTTTTGTCCTGTAAGCTTGATCCTGCATTCCTTGAGCATCCAAAATTTTCATTAAAGTCTATGAGAGTTTGGTATACAGAAATATAGGCCCAGGTCAGGTCAAATACAGTGAGGTACAGCCCATGATCCACTAAATCGTCAGTATGAAAAGCAACTGTGATAAGGAAACTAGTATTTGGTTTGAAAGCAAGAATGGGTTCAGTTAGGTTCCTGCCCTGTTCTTTGTCTCCTTTCCTTGGTATTCTCCCCTCTTTCTGCTTTTTCAAAGTCAAGTAGAGCTTGGAGCACAGTCGGGGACAGAAGTGCAGCTCCTTGCTCACCTCAGGGGGAGAGGGTCTCCAATGTACCTGTCCCACCATTCAGCAGGGGCTGAAAAAACCTCAGACCAAATGCCCTCTACTCCCTTTCCCCCCTCCCATTCTGAAAACAGGTCAAGGCCGGGAGATCGCACTGACAGAAGTTACAGAAGATGCTCTGCTTTGAAACTTCTTCATCTAACCCCACATGCAATAAGTGTTCAGATTTTCACCCAATTGACCTTTTTTGAAGTAGTCTGCATCCATGCACTTGTGTTTGGTCATGGCTACAAACCTCTTTCTGTGGCCAGATTGGGCAGAAATTGTCACTTCTGTCCGTGCCCTAAGTATCACTGACCTACTCCTGCAGGTAATTAAGGGTCTTGATGGAGATTAGGTGTTGGAGACTTGTCTGGAGAACATGAACAATTTGTTGGTTCTGAAACAGCCAGTCTACTTGGAAGAATGAAAATTTTCAGTTTGTGTCCTGTCAGTTCAGTTTCATTTGCTGATTCCATGAGAACTGCCAATAAAGAGTGATGTTGAAAACATGCCTGCGCATTTTGGATATGAAAGAAGGCATTTAGACATAGAAAGGAAAAAAATATCTTGCAATAGCAGTTTCCCATCCAAAGTGCAAATAGAGGCCATTCTGTGTACAAGGTGATGCTTGCTAACACTTTGTAGATGCATTTTAGGGGCTTGTTAGACAATTCAGTCTTGAGTTTTTTTTTCTCATTAGCAATTAGAATTTGTAATTAGAATAGAAATGTTCTTCCAAGTACTGAGTGCTCTCTACATAACAGAGAAGGGAGTGTGCTTATTGTTTGTAAGCTTCAAAAAGAGTGATTGCTGTCACAGTAATGACTAATAAATTGTATAATAATATCTTAAATTTAAATATAATTTGTCATATGTTCTTGCTTAAGCAGATTCCTCCCATGTAATGATAAATGCCCAGCATTAAAATGAGACACATTGATGCTGCCTATTGTATTGTATCTTGTCCTATGATTTATTTTATTTTAATTTGCATTAACTCTTCTATTCTACAGATTCTTTACTTAACATATGTTTAATTGTGGTACATAATCATGAAGCCATAACTAAAAAGAATTATACCTTGACGGTTTCTGAGCCATTCTGACTGCACAAGCCCTGAATAGAAACAGACTCCACAACTGTCCTGTTGAGTAGAAAGATCAGCTGAAACCCATAAAAACTGTGCCCTGAGTGAAGTGCACCATCCTAGAAGAGGTCTTGCCCTCTTCTCTGCTAAAAATATCTCATTAAAGGACTGTGGTAATCAACTTCACCAGCCAAAGCATGAGTGGAAACAAAAACATCATTAATGAGGAAAAGGGCATTTTTTGGTTGTTTTTAAAACAGCAGTACTAAGAACCTCGGGAGGGGAGGATTGCCTTGAATCATCAGGAGAAGGTAGCTCCAGCCTGAGTTATATTGGAAGTCTCTGTTTCAGGAGGGTTCTGTTTACCATTTCTCTCCCTAATGTTGCTATTGCTATTTCTCCCATAGTAATGAAACATCTGGGCATTCTTTCTTCTTGGGCTAAAAAGAATCAGAGCTTAGTGAAAAGAAGGCTTTCTTTGCTTCTCATGCCCCACATCTCTACGAGTGTTTGCCAATTGACAGCATGTCACTTACCCAGTAAATAATCGGTATCAAGGTGATAGAAAATGTACCGGCTATGATGTGTGCCTCTCTAAGAGTCAATCGCTGAGCCTTACATACTAATCAAATAGGGTGGAGTCTGTGATTCCAGTATTAGATGTGATTGTTCTAAAGGAGCTATCAGCTGATCTCTGAACTAACATTAACCAGTGGCTGTTACTGAAAACCACAGCAGTAGGCAGGAGACATTTTAACTGAATAGTCCAAGGGATCCACAGTTTCTATGGGCTAGCTGCCACACCAGCTGTTTTCTCCTTGGTAACATAGTACCTTTATATCCAGACAGAGAGGTTATTTTTTTAGCTGTATGCACAAAAGAAAAGGTATTGTGGGTGATAAAGCTGGGAAATATGTGCAAATGTATAGGCCCTCTCTAGGAACTTAATGTACTTTGCAAACAAGTACATTGCAGGTGATAAACTCCACTGGGATTCAGTGAAAAAGAATGAGATTTAGAATTAGGGGGGCAAAAAAATGAGCCCTGGAGGAACTCTAGTGTGAAACACTCATTGTGTAACTGAACAGCATCATGCAGAATGTCTTGTTCCTCAATTGCCGGTTCTGTTGCATTTACAAAGTCTAGGGAGATGATCATCTCCCCAGGAGACAAAGCTGGGCAAGTGTAGATCTGTTCTTTATGCTTGGAATTTTTCTACCCAAGGTAACTGTATAAGCAGATTCTGAATCTGAACCCTAAGAGGATGGCTGTTTTACTGCAAAATCAACAAAAGTATAGATCCCTCTTCTTCTCATTAAGCCAGCAATAGTAAAAGTTTGAACCCTTTATCCCACTCTGACAAAACTTTTTCAGAATACCTGAAAATGAACAAATGTTCACTAGTTTGTGAAAAGCCACCCTAATTCACATTACCAACAACGATGTCCAGACTTTTACTTCAGTATCCCTAATTCATGACTTAGATGCAATGATACAATAGTAACCTGCACATACTGTGCCTGACCTCAAAATAAAGAATGACTTTCTGCCTCCCAGGTGCTCTCTGCCTTACCTTTCACTAGTGCTAAATCTACTCTAAGTTAAATACTGAAACTACATTGGTTTTCTATTTCCCAGACTTGCCATTTGTTCATATTTAGTTTTTAACTTACAGCGATAACCCATATTTATCCATACCTATAATATTTCTGTAGCTGTCTATGCTTTTAAAAGTGCTTGTGTAAAGTATCTGTATGACATCATAATGGTGTTGAATAATGAATTTTCTTATATTCCTTCTCCCTCTCCCTTCCCCTCCCCATCCCTATCCCCCCATTAGACTATCCATGGCCATAAAGGACCAATAACCGCTGTTGCTTTTGCTCCTGATGGACGGTATCTTGCCACTTATTCCAACACAGATAGCCATATCTCCTTTTGGCAGGTAAGATGATGCACATAATGCAAAGATGAATGCAAATAATACTAGTACTGTAGGTGGGACCACCTTTGAATTTGTACAAACCAACACTTTGGACTTTAAAAAACAAATGTCATTATAGTACCAATATAGCCTCCAGTAAAGGACAACATAAAGTATTATAGTTTCTTAAAATTACTATCAAAATCAAGAAATTACAGAATTTAAAGTTGAAATAAAAGCATAAACTCAGCAACTTTCACCGGTAATTTGTGTGCTGCTGTGGGTCTCCCAACAGCTCTTTTTTTTTGCTTTCCCTTCTTTTATTTCCCTACTTATTTTTTCTCCTTCCACACATGTAAACGTGTACACACACACAAGCACATCCACAAAGGTAACTAGATCCCAGTTCATGAGGCTCTTGAACCTCAGTAGAATGCAGGCTTCTCCTATAAGTGTATAAATGTGCATGAATAAGCAGTTTGGACTGCTATCTGTATATCCAGCTTGGGTGCTTATGTAGTTCCTGTTACCAGAGCGTTATCTGAACAAGCGAGAATCTTTTAAAATTTAAAATGGGAAGGTACTGCTTCCTCTGTGTGCAGAGGCCAGTTGAAGCACAGATTCTTAAGTGAGAGAGAGCTGGGTGGGGGGATAGTTGTATACCGGGGGTCCCAAATTTTTAATGCTGCGACCCAGCAGTCACAGCTGACCATGGCCGGAATTTCCGGCTGGAAGACGGGTAAGGATACCCCCAACTCCCGGGCGGGGGAGTGGGTCAAACCCTCCACTGCCACAGGCCCTGCAGAAGGAACCACGGCCTCTCCACCGGGCTCTGGGGGGTCACAGTTTGCCAGTCCATGGCCACTTCCAGTCTGGCAGGCAACTGTGCTGCAGACCAGCAGCCAACCCACTGGGATGTAGCCTGGAGATTGAGGAACCCTGCTGTATACTATAACCATCATTTATGCCTAACGTCCTTCATTTTTACATGTAAAGTTTGTGTAGTGCTAAATGAAAACATTACGTTGTCATAAATATAAAAATTATTGCTCTGGAAATGAGTGGGCCTGATCACATAGTTCAGACAGACAAATACCTATTCATGTTGATGGGAGTTTTTCTAGCATTTGGACATCAACACTGGACCCAGTATGCCTTGCAGCTTGCATTTAATAGTTTTTGATCTACTACCGCAATTGGCTGATGTTAATCAGTAATTCTGCATATGCCATAATAATTACTGAACTATCTTCCTCCACAATATACTCCAATTTCTGAAACAAGGAATTCGATTTGCAAGAATGTTCAACAGTCGGTTGCAGATATTTGGTTTAACTACTCAGGAGGATGGGGAAAGCAATTAGATTTATTGACTTTAATCTCGTACCTGATCTTTTAAAATTAACAAATAAATAATCTCCATATGTTTAAGCACAAGTTGAAAAGTGAAAATTGCTAGATTTTCTAGTGTAAATCCATCCATGTTAAACTAGGTGTTACATAAAGAGTTAAATGTACCTACACATTTAGTTTTAAAATGTGACCTCGTGCACTAGTGATTTTTTTCCCTCTGTGTTCTATTCGGCACTATTATTAATGCAGGAAAATCAGTAACATTAGTCATCTTAAAAGGGTTATTACTCAAGATGATTTAAATTGTGAAAATGTCAGTAGTGCTTGCATGCTCCCTGCTAGAGATGCCATGATTTACACTCTCTGACACCATTCTGCTGCTGAGAAGGACCAGAAAAAGTAATGGTTTATATTTTGTACTGATCAGAATTCAGAACATGAAATCAGCAATAACACATCTTAAATGTCCAAAGATTTGCCAAGGTTTCAAGCGACAAGGTTTAGGCATAGAGCTGGACCATTGTCTACCTGTTTTTCCCGAGATTCTAACACATTTAGATAGAGAGGTTTCCAAGAACATGCAAGCATTTAAGAGACCGTAAAGTTGTGTGAGATAGGGGAGGGGTCCCCTTTTTTTTAAAAACAAAACGACAGAAATGGGAAGCCCACAGATTAACGATTCTCCGTTAAAAGTTAAATCTCATAATATTTTGTTTATATAATGGAATATAAAGCTTTATTATCTCTTTAAGAGCATGGACCATTCCTGTTGTTTTCTACAGCTAAACTCCATGATCTAATAGGTTGAGACCTTTGGTCGAGACCAAATTTTTGTGATTTAACTAGTTTAGATATATTCCAACAGAAGCATATATAGTGTTCATGATTTTTTGATGACTCAGTTTGAAACACAATTTCATGTAGAGGTTTACTGTACAGGATAGAATTTGTTGTAGATTCAAGCTAATTTCTTGATTCAGATCTTGTCATTTTAATATGGAGTAGAGAGAATGAAAGGAAACTTTTTTAAAAGGCTGTAAAGCAAACTGCAAGATAGAAATTACCATTAATTTTGCTGTTAAACTTTGAGTCTAGGTCCTGATGCAGAGCCTAGCGTACAGAAGCTTGATTCTGTTTTTATTTTTGTTTAGAATTTTTTTTAAAGTCAATTTGGTGTTGCCTTATAAGGAAAAAAAGGGAGGAGATAACTCTTAAATATACCCATAAAAATGTTCCTTAAGATACTATGTAGTCTAGGCATCATCTATATTAAACTGACTGTATAAACTCCTCATGAAAAGCAAACAGTAAACTGAGCGTTACTAAATTTAGCACAGGTTTCATTTTGAAGCATGCTGTGGAGAGTTAATTAAGCAGAATCAGAAACATTTTTGAAGCATATGGGTTAGATTCTCAGCCTCCCACTAGTTTAAGTAACAACTCTGTTTGAGTAAGTTAAATGAAACTTCAGTGAAAGGTCATGTGAGATAGCAGCCGTGTAGCTGGCACTGGCCAGAACTGGCACAAGTTTTCAAAAAATGACAAACTAAAAAGGCTTTGTTTCCCCTTAGCTTGCTTTATATAGATAAAGGAATTTGTTGACTTTAGTCTGGACTCTGTTTTCTGTAACTGCAGATGAACACCTCTCTCCTGGGAAGTATTGGAATGCTGAATTCGGCACCCCAGCTCCGCTGCATTAAAACATACCAGGTGCCCCCTGTCCAGCCTGCCTCCCCCGGCTCACACAATGCACTCAAACTGGCCCGGCTGATCTGGACTTCTAATCGCAACGTTATTCTCATGGCTCATGATGGCAAAGAACATCGATTTATGGTCTAGAGTCAGTCTCTTACTAGAAATACATTTTTTGCTTTAATATTCCCTATAATTTTCTCTTTCTTTGTCCTCTTAACACCGGATTACCCACACCAGTGCCTACGTAAGTCATCCAGTGGAATCAGCCAGACTGCAACATTTCTGCATGGTTCTCCAAACCAGCTTGTGCCAGCTGTGGATTCAGAGGCATGCATGCCAGCTCAACAGTACATAGTTATTCTATCGCTGTGTAGGTTTGCCTAGCTATTGATAGGAGGGAAGAAGATGGCTATTGGGGAAGCTCCTGTTGCTCAGTGCAACAGAAGCTTAAAAATCAATAACACTGTGATTGCACTCCTTGACTAGATCAGCGCATTCAAGAATCAAAATCCCAGTTTTTGAGGTTGGGCTGAGTTTAGTCATTTTTCCATTGGGGTTTAAAGTAAGGCACCATCCCTAACTATAAATATTATTTTCCTTCTCAGTTTCTTAAAGAGATTTATTGTTTACCAGAAAAAGGTTCTGTGTTTACGTGTACTTTCTTTGAGTGATTGCTTGAAGTGGTCGCTGGCATACATGTCATAGGGTTTACCAGTTGGCTCCTTGATGACGGTCTAACCAGTTTGAGATTCATGAGAAAGTTCATGAGGAACTGCATTTTTATGGCAGAGTGATGTATTTTCATTTTGAAAAGGCATGCATCTTCAGATAAAGTTCAGGTTCTTAACTGAATTGGAAGTTACTGTTTCTTGTGGCCTGGAAGAAAGTGTGATCAGTCCACACATAAATAAAGAGAATCTCTTAAAGAGGAAAGGACAAGCTTGAAAAGTATAATATTGATACACCAAGGTCTTTTTCTGAGTTCCCTTTGAAGCCACTGCAGGTGTTTGTTTCAGAAAAAGCTTTCTTCTTCCCAAAGCAGCTTCCATTTCTGCTGGATCTTCCAAGGAAAATATAATCCTGCTTTTGTTCCAGTACATCCTATTGCTGCATAAATTATTGTAGTATCACAAATTCCAAGTTTAGCTTTACTGAAGGAACACAGGGGAAGAATGCAAGCACTTACGGCATCGAGCAGACATCATTACTATTTAGCAGCCCAGACTAGGAAAATTTTGGAAATTATTTTGAATGATATTATTTGAATAACATATATATTAGCATTTCCCCCAATAAATGTATTCCTTTGTAATGGAAGCTCTAACTGTTCATATTTTTCCTGTTTTTACATATCTACATTTTTTAAATATTTACTAGTGTGAATATATATTCTGGCTTATGCTAACAGGAAAAAAATCCATAAAATACAATTTAATTTAAACACATGGATGTATATGTTTGTATAGGTTTTATTTTCATTCCATTTTGTCGGGAAAGCTTGCAGAAGAGAAAAGGCACTCATTCAATTATAGCTTGTAAAGTAGTATTTGCAGGAAAAAGACAAGTAAATTAATTTTTTAATGGCTTCTAAAATGCTTTGTGGGTTTGTTTTTTGGGGGATGGGGGTCATGTTTTGTTTTGGAGAAATTAGACGGTTTAGTACACTGTACAGGAAAGTAGGATATACAGTCCAGAATCAGTATATCTGTTGCTTACTATAGTAAAAAAATAAATAAAAATTTAATTAAGACCATTTGGAATGTCACATAATTGCTGTAAATTTTATTCTTTCTAACTATGGCCACAATGTAGTTTCTAGTGGTGGTAAAATACTGTAGTATAACTTAGATTTTTTTTTATGTGAGTTTATGCAACATGCATGTATATTGTATTTATAACAATATAAATGTATATGTAGCCTCAAAAACAGGAAGCAAAGACTTTCAAGTTACACAGTGACTTTTCACCTTAGAGTCAGATATTATAGTGCTGTATTGTTAAGTATAAGCATATAAGGAAAATTAAAAGGTACCCATCATGCAGTCCTCCCTAGGCATTCCTATTATTTACTTCTCTTACACTATTATTTACTTCTCTTACACTATTTTTTTCAAGCACATATGTGTGTTTACTTTCAAATCTGAGATGCGGTTACAGGAAAAATGGAGACATTCCACTATGCCACAAAAAATATTTTCTTTAATACAGTAAAGGGTAGCTTACATTATATGTACATAAAAGTGGTTGTTTAAACTACAGCTTTACTGGATCAGAAAAAAAGAAAAGAAAAATGCCTGTCTGCTTCCATACTGAAAAGCTCAAGGTAGCAAAAAATCAAAAATAAATAAGCTAAATTTTCAGAAGATTAAGACAACTCTTATTAGTGTCTAATGTGCTGTATCTATAAGGACAGTTAAAATTGCAGTTCGCTCCAGTATGTCCATAAAAGCAGCCAAGATTGCAAGTCAGTCACATTAGTGTTACTTGGCTAGGGACTAGAGGAGTGCTTGCGGGGCCGAAATCTCTGCCTGTTTAACAGATATTTGCATATTAGTTAAACACAAATCTCCACTTTGGTGACCTTGTAAAACCTAGTCCCAAACTTCATCACAGCTTAGGTCTCTCAGTACTGCAGTAAAATATGTATTTTCATTCCAGTGTAAGCTTTTAGTGTTTTATTGATTTGTTAGTACTGTATTTGGGCTTGTCCTTGTACATGTAGAGACGTATGTGGCTTCATTGGCAGTTGACAAGCAAAAGATGACATGATGAGACACCTCTATGAAAATGTTGTAATGATTGAAGTCATTGTATATGGTAAATAATTAAAATGCCTGCCTCTCCAGAAACTTCTTGATGATTCCACTTCAAATCTACTGTATGTACTAAATGTCCCTGTGTACATATGTGTGTGGAATAAAACAGAATGGTATTGAAGACTATTGTTCCCATACACTCATCTTAACTTTGTTATAGTTCCCCCACAAATGCATCACTTGCTGATACACCTTTGATATTAACTGTATTGTCATCATGTACGGAAACTTTTTTTTTGACCTTTTTATGAAGCTTATAGTTCACTCAAGAAGACAGAGCTCCTCAAGAGACTCAAAGCCTTAGCCAAAAGGAAGCTAGAAAGAAAGTGGTTCTCTGGTTTTTTTCATAAGAAGCATGATTCAATCAAATAAAGAAAATGTTGGTCTTTTGGAACCTCAATACTGCCCTCTGTAGTGCATGGAAAGTCATGCGCTGCCTTGATAACCACTGCTAGATCCTTTCTAAGCAGGGAAGTAATTGAACCAAATTGTTCATTGAAATTTTCTGACCTGAACTGCTGCCCCCTGGGGACTGAGCTGCATTTATTAAATGTATTAAATTTCATATAATACTTTGTTTGGGATTAAATTGGTAACCCCATAGTAAAAGAGTACCATTGGTTTTGAGCAAGAAAAACAACAAAGATAATTATTGCTTACAGAGGTTTATGTCGTAAGCAGTTAATTTAATCTTTCCCTTGGTGTTCAGATAAAAAGATAGGAAAGTTTGAATTGAGTCAATCATTATATAACAAGACTTTTTTTCTCTTTAAATAAACATAAAAAAGAAGATTGCAACATATTTGTGTCCTCAATTTTCAAGGTACGTGAATGTGTTAAAATAATTGATGACTTAAATATTTTTTGTATAGGTAAAATATGCTCAATAGCAGTTCTATTGGTGATCACATAAACTGATCAAACGTGGAAAGGGCATGACATTAATAGGAAGGTAAAGCCAGGCAGTGCTGGATGAACTTTCACCTTTCACCTCTTCAGCTGACAGACATAGCTGAGTGTTGAAAAATCAATACTTAGGAGCCAGGAGGGAAATATTTCCAACCTCTAACTAGAGAATGTATTTTGACAAGGCCAAGATAATCCAAGCAGCACAGGAGAAAGAGAAAAGAAGACTCATTTTTAAAGCTTGACACTTCAAGGTGTTTTTGTACAATGGTTTAGAGAGAGCATCGATACATACAAATACCAAAGGTCAAAAAGAAAAGCCAGAAGAATTTCAAAAATTAGATGTACTGTTTCTTTGCTGTTTACTTTACAACATAAAAAGAATAGTTAGATTTAGCTTTTGCAAATTTACTTTAAATATAGTGATCTCCAAATTTACCAGCTCTTCCTAATGTAATAGAAATTAGGAAGTACCAGAAGTCTGTCTTTTGCCTCAAGCAATTTAATTTTGAAGAACATCTGCTTACTGCCTGCTACACACACGTACTCAAGCACGTTAATTGTTTATGTTTTGGCATGATTTCTTCTGGATGCGAAATGATCACTAGCATTTCATTTATGCAGCAGTCTACTTTTGAGGGGTGCATCCATAATTTAATCTCTGTTCTTACACTTGATGAGTATTGTAGGAAATAGACTTCTTTGCAGTGCTTTTTATACCAAAACTGCTAGACCAAGGTTATGTTTCTGCAGAACTGTAACTGAGAGGTAACGAAAGCTAGCAAAGCCCAATGTGCTTCCTGTTTGTGTTTGGAGCTGTCTTGGGTACCAGAAGCAGTCTAGCTCAGCTCGTAATGTTCTGTGCAAGATTAATTATCCTGCTTCTTTTGTGACATAGGCTATGGTAACTAATACCCAGTATCTGCACTAGTGCATACACACCTGAATGTAGGCGTACTCTTAACTAATTCGAGCATAAGAAACACTATAAGAATTTTACCATATTTACTTGAATACAAGATGAAGTTTTTTCCCCCAAATAGTATGGGGAAACAAACTATGAAGCAGGGAGAGCAGGGTCTGACAGGGAAGGGGAAGGCTGCCAAGA